>NC_077223.1:92176576-92482744 GCF_024763615.1 Phlebotomus papatasi
TAAATCCAAGAAAGATATATCATTTACGATTAAGACCAATGCAGCCGGTTTTAAAATTTAAATATTTTTCACAAAAAAATCGAAATTTGAGCAATTCGGCTGAAAAATAGACGATCTTTGGTCTTTCAAAATTCGGTAGCGAGATGTTTTTCGAACATAGGGTAAAGTGATATAATTTGGAATTAGTGTTATAAGTTGGACAATTCGCCGGTACAAGTTGGACATGGCTTTTTTCTTGATAAATACAGTACAAAATTTGTTTTGAAGCACAAGGAACCAAATTATAAAACTAAAGCATTAAAAATATACAAATAAAAATGAAGTACTAAATTTATCAAGACAAAAAACCCTGTTCAAATTGTACCATTGTCCAACTTGTACCACTGCACTGTCTAACTTGTACCACTGCACTGTCCGACTTGTACCACTTTACCCTAGGTGTCAAAGGACTAAGGACAAAATATTCACTTTGATTGACCACCTCTAAAATACATTCGAAAATGAGAAAAATTCTAGAAGCCATTTTTGAAATAAAACAGAAACTTGTTTTGGAGAGGAAGGAAAGAGATGCAGGAGAAAAGGAAAAAATGACTGTCCTAGATAATGTTAACTTATGGGCGGGTCGTCGAAGACCAGAAATCGATATTTTTTACCGTTTGACCTTTAGCCGTGTAAAAAGTTAAAAAAAAGTGGATTATATAAGTGCTCTCTCTCTCTTTCAGTTAGAGCAGTAATAAAGTAATAAAATTTATGCTTAATGTCGAAGAAAAACTGTTAGTATTGGGTGAACAAATAAGTCTTTGCTGTTTTTTTGATTTTATTATTGCTCAGCCTGTTTATGTCGGATTGACTTGCGACTAACTTCATTGTAAAGCTTCACTATTGTGCTATATTTGACAGTACATTCTATTTCGCCATTTTGTGAAAGACATATTTTTTGAACTCTCTCAATATGTCGAAGATCGTGTCAGAAAAACAACATTTGCGGGAACTTTTATTGCATTACTTTCTTCAGCACAAATCAGCAGCTGAAGCACATAGAAATCTTGTGCTGACCTATGGTGACCATTCTCCATCAGTGGAAACGTGCAGATTTTGGTTCCAGCGCTTCAAAAACAAATGTTTTTATGTTAAGGACAAACATCGCTCTGGACCACCAAAGAAATTTAAGGACACCGAACTGGAAGCACTGCTGAATAAAGATCAATGTCAGACACAACAGGAACTCGCAAAGTCATTGGGAGTAACCCAACAAGCCGTTTCGAGACTCCTAAAAGCCATGGGAATGGTTCAGAAGAACAACATTTGGATGCCATATGAATTGTAAGCAATAGATGTCGAGCGTCGTTTGTCCACATGTAGCTTGCTACTCCAACGGCATCAGAAGAAGAGTTTTTTGCATCGTATCATGATTGGAGACGAAAAGTGGATTTGCTACGATAATCCCAAGCGTAAAAAATCATGGGGTAGGCCTGGTCATAAAGGAAAACAGAAGGCCAAGGCGAATATTCATGGATCCAAAAACATGCTATGCATCTGGTGGGATCAAGAAGGTGTCGTGTACCATGAAGTCCTCAAATCTAATGAAACCATCACGGGAGAGCTCTACCGAAAGCAATTAATGCGTCTCAATCGTGCTCTGAAGGAGAAACGGCCACATTATGGAGAGAGACATGACAAGATAATTTTTCAGCAAGATAATGCTCGACCTCATGTCGCAAGATCGGTTAAGACCTACTTGGAAACCATGAAATGGGAAGTTCTGCCCCACCCGCCGTATTCTCCAGACATCGCGCCTTCTGATTATTACTTATTCCGGACGATGACTAATGACTTGGCTGGTCAGCAGTTCAAGAAATATAATGATGTCCAGAATTGGGTTGATTCCTGGATTGCGTCCAAACCAAAGTCCTTCTTTCAATCTGGGATTCGTAAGTTGCTTGAAAGATGGGCAAGGGTAGTGGCAAGCAAAGGGCAATATTTTGATTAGCCTGTATTTTCTTGATTTTTTTCAATAAAAGATTAATTTTCTCGAAAAAACAGCAAAGACTTATTTGTTCACCCAATAATATTCTCGTAAATATGCAAAACCTTCATTCAAGAAAAAGTATATTTTTAGTATTTATTTAGTAATTATGTTTAATTTTTAAGATATTTTATGCTGATGCATGACCATGCGTCAGTAATCAGTGAGCGATATTTGGATGCACCAGGATTCTCCTTCATATGCATCTTATAGGAAATATATTTGTCAAACAAGAATCACATGTGCGTACCTCATTACATTATTTCAAATCAAACATTGAGAGTTATTATTTAGAATATTGTAGCATCATCTTCTGAAGTCGCAAGCGAGACGTCTGAGTAAATCTACATAAGAATTTATATCATCCAAAAATTGATAGAGACATAGCGTAGTTTAGACGTTGCAGCATTTGGAAGAAAACTAACAAGCTTCTTGCTCAAAGATGAAATCATATTGCGCAAATTCTAGTCCCAAGAACCTCTCGTAAAGGCATACTATGAACATGAGAAAGAAGTAAATATGCTTCTGTAAATAAATATTTCATTAGATATCTTCTCCGCTGGGTGTCGTTTTTGGGTGGATGAACTTTCCGTATTAGTTAGAGAAGAGAGTTCCAATCCAGAAAGAGCAAAGGAAGCTGCACCCAACGTGAGAAAATGTCCTTATACAGACAATTTCTGCACCTGCAAATAGTTCTTCCGGGGAACAATGTTGAATTATCGAATGGGAACAGGTAGTACATCCTCAAAGTACAATTCCACCCAACAGCGATAGAAACTCATCCTTATCCGTGGCCCAGAACTCCACGTGATATGTCGATGTGGAGCACCAGGTACATTTCTCCAAATTGAATTACAATCTTCCAGTGCTCAGATGTGACGGCGGAAGAAAAATGAGGTATTTCCGCATCGAGTATCCCGACATGCCAGTAAATTCCACAAATTCACTCTGTTTATCCACGAAATCCCATCCACGGAAAAAAATAGCGTATTACAAGTGGATTTACTGAGGTGAAAATTGGGTAAATTCTTCAAGGGAATTTCTAAGAAGGATGACAGATTTCATCTTGTCCCCTTATGATTCATTTTGTGTACACAAGATATTGGGATAGAATCCCAAATTCCCTTTCGTGAGCACAAGACTGTGAATGATTCAATTATAACAAGGAGTTTCTATTTCAAATGACAATTAATAAAGCACTAATTTTGCTAATTGAGAAGCTTAAATTAAAGATATTTTCTTGAATAAATTAACGATGATATTATGAAGGTGATTCAAAATGCTTTAATTGAATCATGCTTAAATTATACAAGTTTTCAGCTCAAAATCATTTAAGATGCTTAAGGAATAGTTTGTGCTATGAACGGAAGTGGAAGTAATTATAATTAAGCTTTTCTCATTAGATTATTTTACATGAGTGAATTACAAAATTATAATATAGACTTAATTTATGAAAATGAAAAGAGAAAACCGATGTTAGAGATTAATCTTCATTTAGAACAAGTTTGATATTTTATTACAAAAAGACACAACATATGCAATTCCAGTCACAGTGATAAGTCAATTTTTCAGTTCAAAGTGAATTTTATTTTACGAAATTCTTTGAATTAAATTTTGAAACTGAATGTGAAGCAATTTTAATAGGAATAGAGAAGTGTGGGGTAGTTCATAGCAGTTCAATTTTCTTATTTACTTGGCTATATGAAATTATACAATAAATTTACAGTGTATAAAACGAATTTGAGCAGTATTCAATTTAAAGTTTTAAAAGCCATGAAATATTCATTTACTTTTTGGCAAAGGAAACATAAAGAGCTCTTAATTTTACCTGCAATCATTTTAAATGTTAATGCCTTCATGCGAATCACCTTAGATGTGATGCCTCTGAATTATTTTTTAGATCAGGAAAATTTCATCAAATCGAAATTCACTTCCCTTTCTTTCTGAAACGTGTTATCTCTTTCACATTCCACCTTTTTTAAATATTGCAACAGATTCAATTTAGATTTGAGTGCGAAAGAGTGAAATAAACATGTGACACACTTTAAAAAAAGGAGATGGGATTTTGATTTCAAGATTTTTTTTCATTAGTAAGGTAAAATGTGCTGGAGTCATTAAGATTTAGGTTTTCTATTCATCGTAATTTAATTGGTATTAACCTATTTGTTTTACTGACCAAAATAAATTTTTTGCTGAAAAAAGTTAATTTTTTGCCATCGGTATTTAGACTAGGTAAACTTTATGAAATCAAAATTCGCATACTTTTCTTTCCTAAACGTCTCGCTTGTGTCTATTCCTCTTTTTAACACTGTTCTCTTTCTATTAATCGACACAACAAATTTAATTTAGATTTGTGTGCGAAGGTGTGGAATAGTTATGTGCAATACTTTAGAAAAAGAGAGAGATAGAATTTGATTTGACGAAAACTCTTTGATCTGAAAAATGATCAGAAGTCATAGAGGTTTAGGTTGTCTACTTACCAAAATATAATATTTTACTAACTAAATTTAACGTTTAATGCCTGAGGAAGCATCTCTTACTGTGTTATCACACTTGCACATTAAAATTTTAATATGATTCACATTAATTGTCGCTGGTGAGAGTCCAAATGTGTAATTTGTGTCTTTGAATCATTTTATATTCAAAATTTGATCTATTTGTTGATAAAAAGGTAGACTTGGCTCGCAAAATTTGATATAAATTGATTTATAGCATTAATGCGAAAAATTAATGCGATTTTCTCTTTAATTTTTTAATGTAAAAAATATTTATGCTTTAGGTAAATTTAAACTTATTTTTGCAGGCCAAGTCCACTTCTTTATCAGGAAATAGAAAAACCCCAAATATTAAGTGACTCAAAGGCACAAATAACATATTTGGACGCTCACAAGCGACAATTAATGTGAATCTCATTAAAATTTTAATGTGCAAGTGTGATAACGCCGTTAGATTAGGAAAACTTCATGAAATCAAATTTCACATTGCTTTTTTTCTCAAACGTTTTGCATACCCATAACTCATTCTTTCGCACTTTAAATTCGATTGAGCTAAATTTAATTTGTTGTGATGTTTAAAATAAGAAGAAGAGTGCTAAAGATTGAGATATAGGTAGGTTTAGATAGTAATAGATTTGAGAAAGAAATGGATGCGAATTTCGATTACATTAAATTAGCATTACATGAAATAAATATGCTGTTAGTTTTTGTTTTTTTTTTTAAATCTATTGATTTTATAGATCATTATTTTAATGAGCCGTTATAAAAATATCTTAATTATGCCGTAGGTCCTTTATAAATTTAGAATCACTGTAGGGTAACATGTGGTATTTCGGGTCACTTTTTACCACTTTCAAATTTCAAACATCCTAATGACTTCTCAAATTATTTTTTTCTTTGATGATACAAATATTTATGCTCCTTATTCTATCCAGAATAATGACCATCGCACTATAACTTTGGTTTGTAAACATGTTTTCAAAATTTCTCATGAGAATGAGAGAGATGACTAGATCTATGTTTCATTCACTTTCATTGAAATAATAAAAACATGTTTACTAAACAAAATTTATTGTGCGTTGGGCATAAGATTGTAACCGAAAAATATTGAAAAATGCATAGTTTTCATTCAAAATAGCAAAAAATGTAAAGAAGTAAGAGTGGTATATTTCGGGACAGTTGGGTATTTCGGGACAGACAAAAATCGCTATTAAGCAAATAAATGTCACTGATCTTGACTATTTACCTTTCAGTAGAAGTTCTAAACTTCACTCTTTCATAAAAATTTTGTTTAAATTTCACTTGTAAAGTGGCTTAAATCGAAAAAAACTCAGGCTCTAAAAAGGTTTTGTAAAAAATGGAATGTGATACTCACAATTCACGCCTATTGCACACTTTAAATTAAATAAAATTTCAAAAGTTTTATGTGTGTCTGATACGTAAAGAGCTTAAAATTTCATATAGAACTTAAAAATAATAAGAAAACAAATATTTGGAGGATTTTTGATGTGTCCAGAGAAATACCCATATTCACAGCGAACAGACTGGGCTTTTCTACATGGTCATTGCTTTTTTACGCTTTCATTGCTTTTTTACATGTGGAAAAAATATTCAAAAAATTGCTTCACCAAACCAATTTGATGTTTTCCCGTTCTTTGACAATATTCTTTAAAAAAAAAGATTTATTAGTAAAATTTGCCAAATCTAAACACCTTGAATTAAGAACAAAAAGCAATTGACCGGTCAATTGCTCTTTGCTCTTTTCTCAAGGTACTTATAATCGGAAAATTTTACTAATATATCATTTTCTTTTTAAATAATATTGTCTCATAAGGCATAAAAATATCAAATTAGTGCAAAATTGGTTTTGTGCTGCAATTTTTTTGAATACTTTTATCACGTGTAAAAAAGCAATGACCATGTAGAAAAGCCCAGTCTATTCACTGTGATTATGTCCCGAAAAGCACCTTGTCCAGAAATACCACACGTTACCCAAAGGTATGAATTTTCAGGGCTCATTAAATTGGATAAACAGAACCTTCTTTTTAAATTAAAAAAGAAAATATTTTAATTAAAAACTTCAGAAAAAAATCGAGACGAATATTTTCTGATTGATAATCTCCGGATAACACATTAAATACTTATTAAGCACTAGAAAAAGCGCTTAATTTAACGGAATGACGGGAATGACTTAATTTTAAGTACTCTGAATGTTTGCATTTGTTTGGATGCAAAAATTGATAGATTTTAGAGACACATTTTTAATTTAATCGAAAAGTTTGTAATTGTTTGCAAATATTTTCAATTTGGCTGATTTTTTGCAAATTATTGCAAAACTTTTTGCAAATTTTTGCTTACAATTGAACATTGTAGCAGCGTCATCTACACTGAAACATCATAGAACGTAGTTGATGTTCCTGTCTGCCGTAGTTTTGCGCGGTCCCAAGCTTCATAATAACTAAATTTTTCCTATGTTTTTCATCGAATGTGACTATTATTATAAATCGTGTCGAGGCATAAAATTCACACCTGTCTTGCCCAATAACGGGCCACGTTTTTTCGACACTCAATTTTAGCCTCGTGGTGGAAGGATTAGTAATATGACTCATAGCACCGATATTTTAAAAACTAGAGGAAAGTGTCTTGTTTTTAAAATGCAGACTTACATTTATTCAGAAACATCGGAAAAATTTAGTTATTATGAAGCTTGGAACCATGCAAAAGCATTGGCATTTTCCCCTACACACTTTTGTCACAATAAATTCTTTACTTAATGAATCGGTAGTGAGCAGGTTCATAACCGACAACTAATTCTTTTCCGAAATACAATTATACTAACTCCTAAGGTGTCTTTTGGCTGAAGTTTTTAGTGATTTATAAATCGGTTCAAATCGGTTGAGAACCGGTAAACGGTAAATGACGTAAAAGTACTTTTGAGGTATAGCATCTATTTAAGTTACGAATTCGAGCACTTTTTCACCCCTTTTTTGGCAAATGTTAGGCATTTCATAATTAAAGGTCAACATGACTTTGAAACTTAGACATTTAATCTTCATCTACTATTATTATTAATCGTTGTGTTTGAGGTGTTCGTATGTTCTTTTAATTAGACACTCAAATGTTTTTAGCCTCGTGATGGAAGGATCAGTCAGTCCCCGGGGACTGTCCAGGAGCACCGATTTAGTTCCGAAAGAGCTCTAAATTCGTGTGGAGGTTCCTTTCTTGCTCCCTTCATCCACTTAAATAGGTAGGAATCTAGTAGAATTTTGTCATTATGGTAACACAACACGGATGTTTAAAAGCTTTAAAAGATATCTTTATGGCCGATTGTCATGCCTTAGTCATGCTGTGCTACTTGGGTAGCAACTCTTCGAGCTCCTTTTAATTGAACGATGCGAAAGTTTCAAATAAGAGTCATTGAGGCCAGTTACACCGTAGCATTGGATTGAGATTAAATTGTCCCAAAGTCGGATTTTGGGACAATTTAGGCTCAATCTAGGTCAGCAATCTAAACGATTTCATTGACGCCATTTACACTGCCGCATTAGATTGAGACTGAATTCTCCCAAAATCCGATTTTGAGACAGTTTAATCTTAATCTAATGCGGCGGTGTAAATAGAATCATTTTCTTCACTAAACTGGCAAAAAGTAGATTACCCCTGTAAATTTAAGTATTGAAATATTTTAGGTATTTATATATTATTTAGAAACTTTATTTGACGATAAAGGGTTAAAGTTAAGCATTGAGGTTCATCGATCGTTATTGTATAAGCCGCAGGATATTCCATGTTTTGTTCCTATTATGTGAGATATCATAATATTTGCATTAATTTTATACATATGTTTGTTTATAAAACAATTTGTGTAAAGCCTAGAATATATCTAAAATAAACTCAGAGTAGTTTTTCCATAATAAAGTTCTAGATATTTCAAGCTTCGTTGTTTGAGTGAAGCATTCCACAATGCCCGACCTTTGGTTTCCATATCTAGTTTTTTAATTATTATCTGGCATAGTGAAATAATTCACACATAGTGCTTGCTCTATGGTAGCACCTTTAACAGCCACAGAGAAGAGGTCTTTGTTATTTGAACAGGTATTTTGGAGACGATGGAGTTTTAGCATTCCGTGTGATATGCATTGTTGAGTTGACAGGGTGCTTTATTACAACATTTCATCACCTTCTAACTTCTCTCCTGCCACTGGATTTCCTTGTTAAACCACTCTGACATTCGTGTGATATCATAAAGCTTAATATCCATCAAACTAGTGAGGTGCCTAATAAATGAAAGAGTAGTTGAACCTTAGTTGAATACAGCGACAAAATTAATCATTCTCTTATAAAAGACTTGATGACAAACGATATGAGATATTGCATTACAAATATTTAAATACTTTCACCTTGCACTTATTTTAAGAATATTTTTTTAATATTACTTTTCATGGTTATCAAATAGTATTTAGGACATATTGATAAGACTGATAATTTTCATCATTTTATTAATAGACTGATTGATTTATCACAAATTTCATTTACTATTTAATGATGTTGATGTTAGTCATTGGCAGTACTGTATACAAGTTAATTTAGTAGTAAAATACAAGTGATATGGTACTGAAATGGTATGAGAAATTGAAAGGGCAAATTTGAGTGGTTCTAGCAATTGAAATGAAGCTTTTCATGGTAACCTGAAATGCTCTAGGCGTAGAGGCAATTTTAATAAAGTCGTTGAATGGTTGGCATTAAAGGTAATAGACACACACTGTTGGTTTTAACAGACATGGGGATGAAACCTCATATACCAGGTTGGTTGAGAAAAGAAAGGAGCTTGGTAGCAGCTAAAATAACTAATTCATGGAATTTTGCTCCAATTTTCCTGTATATCCCCTCAATGGGTTCACATAAATTGAATATAATTGCAGAATAGATTGTGTTCTCAACCACTTGTGTGTAAATGTTGTTCTTTTCTTAGACGCGTCCCGCTCACTCCAAATGGTGGCCAGACGCATGATTTGACGTCGAAGAAGCACCTGTTTGTGCTCTATATGAGCCTCCTCTCCGGAATTTTCTCTCACTAAAATCGTTTTCAGTGTATTTTGTTCGTGTTTGGATGGCCAGCAAGAGTCGCGCATTGACAGTTAAAGTGGCACAAGACTGCCATAAATTTACTTAGAAAGTAACTCACTTGAATAATTAGGGCAATTATCAGAATTGAAAATGATATTGATCTTTTTCTTACAGAGTCATCTTAGGTCTAACTACAAAAATTATAATTAGTTTTTATTGAAATAAAAAAAAATATTTTAGTTTCGTCGCATAGTCTGACTGGCTAAGGGCCTAAATAGATTCAGGCTGATCCTCGACAATATTTAGCCCGTAAAATTTGGCAGAAACGATTTATTCCAAATTTCATGTGCTAAGGGCAAATAATTGATTTTAGGGGTCCTTTGCATAAATTTCCTCTACCTGATCCTTTACTGCAAAATTTTACAGACTAAAAATTCTCGAGGATCAACCAGAGTCTATTTGGGTCCTAATGATTTCAGTGCTGTTAAGCTTTAGCTAATCAGTGGACGCGGAAGGACTAAAATACCCTTTGAAAATGAGTAATTACGTGTATAAGGAGCTTTAAAGCTAAAGTATTAACGTCAGTAGTTTAATTACTTCAGTTTTTAATTTTTTGAAATATCATTTTAGTCTTAAAATTGAAAAATATGATTCACTTAATTAATTATTTAATTGAAAAAAAAACACTATTTTCTTATTATTTATCATCACTTTTTCACCATTTGTCTCTCAAATGATATAAATTCAAAATACTACAGCATAAAAAAAGTTAGCTATACGTATTTGACCATTTTGAGTTACTGTTCCAATGTGTCAAGAAACTTTTGGCCGATGAAAAAGATTAACTTTATGAAAGCAATATTTTCAATATTAAGTTCATACTTTGATTTTTTATATTTTATATTGATTTTATTGATATGGCTTACAAGCAAAATTCATTTGTAAAAGAAAAATTTAAAAAGTTATTTTTATATCATTTTTTCCACATAGTTTCTTGAATATTGATTTGTAAAGAAATTTTTGGCCGACACTGTCAATTGTAGATTATTTAATGTAGGAATTACTTTAATATTCCTGACGATTAACTCAAATATTACGTCGCAAATAAAGTCTATTTAGTGGTTTGCAGTATCTCAGAAGAGACGAAGAGAATTTCCAATTATATTTTTATTTTCGCGTATTATCTGTCTTTGTAATATAATCATATAATATTACGTTAACGATACTTCGGGGAAACTAGGCCGACCCAGTCTCCGATATATCGACTCCGTGCACCAGGGCGTCGCGTCGGTGGAAGGTGTGTGGCCCAGTCCCTAAAAGGGACGTTGGGAACGTTGTGAAGCCACATTAAGTAAGTAAAATGAATCTCTCCCTGGAAGAACCCTCACTTTAAGTTGTTTTCAAACCTCATTTTACGGATAATTTTCAATTCATTTCAATTTTGAGTCAATTTGTCACTGTAATATGACCGATAAATTCACCAATAGGGGAGACCGGGGAAGTTGGGACACTTTTTCATGTTTTGAATTTGGAACAGTATTACAAAAAATGACGATAGTGTATTGCAAATTCATGCGGTGTATAGGATACTTATGGGTATTGACTTTACAAAAAAGTACTCGATAGAACTTGGAAATCAGCTGAATTTTCTTGGAGAAGATAAAACATTTAACTTGACGCTTTGTTCCAAACCTACCCGATTTGGGGCAGTATGGGACGCAAAACGGGATGTTTGGGACACATTTTTTCCCGCATAATTTGCATTATTGAGGCATGTTAATTAATTTTAAGTACTATATTAAAAATATTTCTAATAGAAATAAAAATGTTTAATCTTTTATTTCATACTTATAAATTAATATCAATCTTATTTGTATAGTAGAGTCTTTTTTTATGTTTTTATGTATTTTCTTGTTATTTACTATCCAAGATTTCTTTGCTTTTTTATTCTAAATATTGGAATCATCATCAAATTCCTCAGGCGAGTAAATACTTTTGACACTTTTAGTTTTGAACTCATTGCCGGATTCCTGTTTGATTTTACGACAACTGCATAGTAACTGTCTTTCCTTGTTTATCTAGATGAGCTCTCGCCTTACCTTTTCTGAGGAACTTATGAGAATTGTAGAGGATATTTCTCGAGAAATTTTCGAGAATATACTTTTTAACGGGATTGGGCAAAGGTCGAATATCCTCAGGAGAAGAAATTATTGATTCTCAAGACATTGATGGTTTAATTGTCTCTGTAGGCAACTGCTGAACTGCTAAAGTTTGCACAATAGTGAGATTTTTAGTCTAAATTGAGAATTACTCTCCATTTCGACAGTAATGATTTGCGCGCCACTTACAATCTTGTCAAAAATCAACGTCCCGGTCATCCCCGTTCAGATGTCTCAAACATCCCCGCGTGTAATTTTGGTATTCAAAACTTTTAAGTAAAAAACAAGAGTGTATGATCACGGAACCTTTTATAAAAAATATGTTCCCAGATTACACTGCTAGCTAATGAGATAAAAAAGTTTTGATTATACATAGCTGATATAAAATACAAGGAAGAAAACTGAGACGTCAAAATATACAATTTTATCAATATTTGAAAAAAATGTTCATAGAATTTAAGCAATAGAACTGAGGATATCCATGCTTTTAGTCAATATACATCTTATTGTGGTTAAATCCCATTTATTTCAATAATGGAAAAAATAGCCTCGTCCCATACTACCCCTGTCCCAAACCTCCCCGGTCTCCCCTACATTCTTCTATAAACATGTACTTATTCCGTTGGAGTAATAATTTTTTTCTTGGGTAACATTTAGTGGAAATTCAGAGTATGTTTTAGATTCCTTTTTCAAAAATTCTTATTTACTGTTCGAGATGTTACGCCGGAAGTTCTTGGATGAGAAACTATTCAACAAGTTCAAGTAACGAACTCTTAGGATATTCTTATGGCATTTGCCTTTTGCCGGTGTTACTGCCAATGCGCGATTTAAGCGGAGAGAGGCGCACTCTCGTGTTGGTTGAACACCCGCACTCAGGAGTGAAATTCAGTTGGTGAATCGTCGCGGCGTTGGTCAGACGTCTCGGAAGTCACCTTCGTCGGTTTCGAGGGTAATACTCAGAGACACTGAATTGACCCGTGAAGTAAAAAGAAGAGAAACTTAATTTAATTTCTAACGTTGAGTTCAACTGTTTTGTGGTTTCAAGTGCTCGTGCGAGATTTATCAGTGACGAGGGAGGAGTCTCCAAGGGCAAGAGTTTTTGAGCGCCGAAAATAGGACGCCAAGAATCATCGGGAGTGATGACTTGTGTGTGACTTTCACGTAAAATTCGGATCGCGAAAAACGGTCTCTGGCTCAACGATGATCGTCATGGACGGAATAAATCGTGCGACACAATGTTTGTGCCTCGGGGAAATTCTTTTTCACATGCCTCTCTGACTTCTTTCTTTTCTCCTCACTCAATTTACATAATTATATTTTTAGTTCAATCAACATTTTTCATCCGGCCAAAGAGTCTCCCTGGGTTATCCCAAAAACGGGGTGGAACTCTCACAAAAACGTTCTGCTTTTTTCTGTGAATTGCAATGTTCAGAGAAGTCTCAGTGATTCCCATGGAGAGGAAGCTTATTGAAGAGCTTTTTTAATGGGAAAAATCCCATTGATAGAGGTACACCCCTTTGATCCTCTAAATTGAATATTGGTGCTTTGTTGGATTCATATGTGGCAAAAAAAAATTTTGGTCAATTTTCCGTGCAAAAATACCAACCATAGGCATTTTTTCCCACTGCATATTACATAGTTTTTAAATGAGATTTCGTCCACGAAGCAAAAGTGAGACAGAGGGAATTTAAATATATTTTCACGACCACAAAATTATACAAACGCAAAAGTGAAATATTTTCAAAATGTACTCGTCTGTTAGGAATGCTACATTATTATTTTTCTCTGGTCTTATGCAAAATTCATGCATCTCACCCTTGTTGGGAGTCTCTTACTATGCAATCTAAGTCATTCGATGCATTTTTCCCCCTCGTGGGCGCTTTTTACCCCTAACGAGTACTTCCATTCCATAGAGCTTTTTTTTCCACCCCTTTGACCTCACCGTGTGGATTGGGGTGAAATATTGTGCAGAAAAACGAACGTGCAGGGAACAACAAATGACGAGAGTTTACTCAAAAGAGCAAAACACGAGCCGCGACGTCAAATAATGAGCGTGACTATTTACAATAAGGTCATTTGGCAGAGCATTTTTCCATCCAACTCTTTTTTTTTCGGGGATATCAAGCTTCATAAATATACCTCCCAGATGCTGATTTTGAGAGCTGAAACTCCCGCCAAAAAGTCAAACAAAATAGCCCAATTCCCATTGGAATTGCAAAACTTTTAGTGAATCTGCTCTAGGCTAGAGCGGAATGCATTATCGTTGACCTTGTCAACCCTTCCAATCAACCCCAATGTTTATTCAGTTTCACAATTATGCAGAAACGAATTAAATTTAATTTTCACGTGCAATTTCGAGGCCTTGTGTACTTTCTGCAGACAACAGTGATGTGAAAAAGTTATTTGGCTAAAATAGTTGCAGCGTAGTTTAAGTTTTAATAGCTTTTCTGTGTAAAATTACAACTTGTTTAAATATTCACCCATATACATCCTGGATTGTCATTTGCTGATTGTCTTTAAGTCTTTAAAGTTTAAATGCCTTTTAAATTAGTCTCCAGAGCTAAACTTCTTATTCAAGCAATACATTCCTCATGTATATTCATATTAAAATTGCATTTGAATTGTTATAAACTTCTGTGACTGCAGATATTCGCAATTTAGAAGAGTACTTCTACAACATTGTTGACTATCTCGGTCGATATTTTGTAATATTGCCAATGGAAATGTTAGCAAAATATTATGTACAAAATATAGACAACTTAATTAAATGTGAAATGCTACAATAAAAACCTAATACAACGAATAATAAAAATATTTGATGTTATATGAAATGATATTCGATTAGAATACCATTTAAAAAGCCTACAGACAACTTATAACAGCCTGGAAAAACTAACGCTAGCCTAATTGTTGAAATATTAAATCCTCTATTTATACATATAACAATTATTTTAAATAATTATAACAGTCTTTGGAAATTAATTGCAGTACCCTTGTAGCAAAAGCTGACCACAAAGTAGGAATTAAGTAAGGATTGAACAAAATTGCCTCAAAGTTTATCCTTTTCAAAAAAAAAATCAGCTTTAAAAATATCTGCTTTATAAAAATTTATGACTTCTTTTATTGAGCTAACAAATAAATGTTTAGCTGAGTAAATTTACTAAAATACTTATAAAAAAGTTTGACAAAGCGTCCCATGCTTTGTGAAATCCTTAAACTCATAACTTAGATGCTGTATACCTCCAAAGTGCTTTTAAATTATTTAATGTTTACTGGTTCACAACCGATTTGAACCGATTCATAAATGACTCAAAAAATACTCCAGAATAGCTTAAGAGTAATAGCATTTATTTTCTAACAAAAATTGCTTATCGGTTCATAACCGGTTCACAACCGGTTCATAACTGATTGAAATACTTTATATACAAATACTGCTCTTCCTGTGGAGTTCGAGCAGTAAAGTTGGAAAGCTATTTAAAAGCGCTTTAACATTAATGGAATATATCTTAATTTTCCTTTTAAAATTCACTTAAAATTTCACTTATTTTCAATTCTTTTGAAGTATATAGAAAAATTACGAAAACCTAAGCTTTGACGACATCGTTATTACTATTTACTGTATAATAATAACAGTATAATAATAATAACTATCATTTAGTCCTATTTATATAGGGGAAGGCTTTGATCGTTCGCACATACGCTACCTTCAAATATTTCATATTTCTCCCATATTCCTTTATGAATCTCGCATATGGCTATATATTGTAATAGCTAGCCTTAAATCCCTTCTTTCCTGAAAAAATTGGGAGTCTAATCCTTTTTTCCTAGTTTCAGGAAGCAAAAAATAAAAACAGGTCCAAAACTGTAATTTTGCTGTGCAATACTTCAGACAATTGTATTTATATTTATATTTTATATTTTATATTTTCTTTTTTTTACTACTTTTTTTCCTGTTTTTCTAAATTTTAATTTTAATCTTAATCTTCAATTTAATCTTACTGAACTGAGTAGCGACAACACAAAATTACTTAAATTTTAAGTCGCTTATCCCTCGAGGTCCTGTATTTAAATTTTACATAACGGTGTTTAGGGATTGTTGAAGGAAGTGAACTGTGAAGGAGTTTTCCACCGTTTTCACTCTGGAGGTTGGTCATCAACGCTAAGACGGCGGTGGCCGCATAAACGCAAAGCATATAATTACTTGAAAAGGACTCGAGTGTAGCACAATAAATAAATAAATAAATAAATTGTGCACAATTAATATCACTTTTCTGAAAAACTACTATCACAGAGGGTAGAGGGGCTCACATTCCGTAAGTTCACTTTCGGGCAGCGTACGTACCTGCGTTCTTTGAGCAACACAGGGCTATTATCGTTTCCAAACCTGATTTAATTCAAAATTTTGAATAGATTTTTAAATTTTGACTATTTTCTGACTTTTCCTCATTTACGTCAATAAATTTCATTGTTAAATATGAAAAATATATAGCACTTTGAAAAGTTGGAGTTCAATTGACTTACCCTGTAAGTTTAATTATGAGTATGTAGATGAACCAAAAATCGTTGGATTTCGAACAGTTTTACACTCGAATTTCTCTGTACTTCTGACGGCATTTCCCAAATGCTTGAATATCTGCATCTGAAGAGGTAGAAGTGGGGTTATATTGAGCTGGGGCTACACTCAGTCCCGGGATTATGCACATTTTTGGGACCGAAAAAAAAACGCGGGAAATGGCATTATGCATCGAGAAAATTTGCATACCCGCAGGGGCTTTCTTTTGAATAAATCTTCCGTAGAACGAATTTCGCGCGGAAGTCAAAACAAAAAGATTCTACCGTTTGAAAGAAATGCATCAACAAACAGCAGGGGAAAGCACGCTATCTTCGAACGACTTATGTTTCGCACAAATCATTTGTTTTTTTTTTTCAATGTGTTATAAATGAATTTGACCCATTAATAGCTAAGCTAATGCCTTAAATTTTCAGAAAAGAGCTAAGGGTGAAGTCCATTAGGAACATAGAGAAAAACTTGAATATCGTCAGGTGCATAATCCCGAAATGCATAATGCCGGGACAGAGTGTACATTGATACACACGATATTTTATCGCATAATTTAAAAGGAAACTTGGCCTTACCATGATTTAATGTGTTATCTCAATTTTTTTGTAGAACTAAATTATATCACGTTAAATTCCAGCCTTTGGAAATATGCGAAGAACGATCATATCATTGTAGCACTAGCTCAATCGAGTCATACTTCCCCTTAACAATTATTTCTTTAAGTAAATTTAGAAATATATTTTAGGAACAGAATTTTCAGGTGTTGTAGTATTTTTTTAATACTATATTTTTATATTTTTCAATAATATTTTTGATGATCTGTAGTTTTGAGTAGATTAATTGGGGAAAAATGATATCAAATACAAAATACCTAGATGTGATAAGTTAACTTAACACTTCGTAATCTTTAGGTAACTCTTACTTTTTTGTGACGTGAAGATATTTTCCCACATTTTTGTGATTTTCAAGTTTTCAAACAAAAGCAGGTTCTGAATTTGCAGTAAATATACACGGGTTTTAATTACATGCCGTAACTTGATGATAAAAAAATACGTGAAGGTTACTTTATTTTGCTACATGGGTAGTTTTGGGTTAAAGATTGTTGTTACGAAAACCTAAGAAGTAAAAGAGGGTAATTAACTTCCGAAATATCATAACTATTATTAGACTCAAATTTTAAATTCGCCCTATGGTTTTTTTCGGATTGTTAGGTTGCGTTAAACTTAAATTAAAAAGTCTGAACTATATTTTCAGTGTTAGAAACTCCCACAAAATTCACCATGCAATTTTCATACTAATGATGCATTTAGAAAGACAAATTAACCTGTTGATCGTGTTTGTTTTCTAATTTGTATTGTATTTCAGAGATATAATTAGTGGACCTTATCTTTGTAAATTAATTAGGAGAATTGAATATCATAAAGTTATTGAAATCAAACATTCATTTTTCAAACTTATTCTAGATTTTGATGATATATTTTCTAGCATCAGAGGTACACAAACTTTTGAATCAACCTCAATTAAATTTGTAGAAAATCTCGCACTTAATTATGAATCAAAACAATTTTAATGTAGCAGTCCAACTAAAGTAAACCAAATAGATATTCCGGTATTTCATTAGAGATTTCAGTAATTTTGGATGCACTATTTGCATAGTGGGAAATAGTTTTCCGGAGTTATTCTCAGTATTGTTATTTTCTAGAGTTTTACCATTGCGGTGAATTAATTTTTCCTCAGGTCTGCAATATTATTAAAATCGTGGAAAATGTGAAAGCGAGCCAAAGGAAAGCAAAGGTATAATTTATGGAGAAGAACAAACTGTATTATGAATTGATAGCAGAAAATCTTTCTTAAATAAATTTTGCTGTGGAGAACAAAGCACAAAAGATAGCAAAAATTGAGGAAAGCTTTCAAATCGTTTGGTTAAAAAAATCATTAAACAATAAAGTGTATGATAATATTTATATTCAGTATATAGGTTCATTCAAACGTGGGTATTTTGATAGGAAACCCCTCTTTTGAAATAAATATCTTCTACTAAAAGTTTTTAACCCGTATAAGACATGGTAAAGATAATTTGGCTTAGAAATGAGCCACTTGCTTCTCATTAAAGGCATCATGTCAAAGTTGAGACATTCTGCTTCTTATTTTGGCCGTACGGTGACTTTTTATTCGAATTTCGAAATGTCTCGGGTCCCAGCGAACACAGTTAGCTGAAGAAAGGTGCGTGTTTAGCATATTTTTGCTGAATTACCAGCAAAAATGCGCTGACCGGTCAGCAGTCGCCGAAAAAAAAGTGTTAACCAAATATATGGAAATGACACTGCCTCACAAGTGTCTTTTTAAGGTTAGGTGAATTCAGCTGACAAAACATCGGTTTTCAGCTGAATTGGAATCGGTTAACTCGCTGGGATGTCACTCTTTATTTTGTTGTAAAGATAAACAAAGCAACAGCGTTCTTAGTATTCCCGTTCCTGTATTATTCTTCTCATAATTATTTCTTTATTCTTTTAACAGCCCCTTAGTGTGCCCACACCCACAGAGCCAGGAGAAATTTTTACCCGAGCTCTCTGAAACCATTTTGCAAAAGTTTAGGAAACCATTTTTGAAAGCCTCGATAACCAAAAAATGGTTATCCATATTCACCACGAGTGTTGAAGAAAAGATGGCGCTGATGTCTCTGCGAGTGCGGTGAGAATGTAAACAAACAAAAACTAGTGGGAATTTCCAAGTATTCCTCACTATTTTTTCGATTTGCGGCTTTCATAAGTCTATTGATATCGTTTACAAACTTTCAACCCTACCGAGAATCATGAAATTCCAAATAAGTTGTCTTGTCCACTTTTTATTATTGTTCGTACTCAAGCCGGTAGCTGGGACAGCTTATGTAATTGACCTAAATTTTCATTATTATTCCAATTATACTTACATTTATTAACAACTTACAATTATTAAGGTTTCATTAATAAATAAATAAAAAGTCTGCAACCGAAAACACAGATAAATATAAAATGCCAATATGAATTTTCATATACTGTTAAAAAATATTCTGTAAAATTTTTAAATTTACGCTGTCTTAGCGTCGATTTTAACCTCCGGAATGAATTGAAAGTTAAGTTTTATATAAAATGTCAGACTGCTTCCTTGAAATTTAAGCAAGAATTCGCATAAAACATCAAATTTTTAATTATGTTTTTCTTTAATTTTTAATTCTTATCTATATATACTATTATGATCATTTGATTATTAGTAAAAATATTGTGAATTATTTAAAAATATACCTATAAAATAAAAATTACTATTATTTATTTATTTATTTTTTTACATTTTTTATTTTTTATTCATTATTTATTTTATTATTTATTTATTATTTTATTATTTATTTAAAAAAAAGTTTCTCAGTTTATTAAAAAATGTCTACGGGATTTTTCGATTCCCGTAGATTTTCGATATTACCTTTAAAATTTTTTAAATATATTTTAAAGCTTATTAACAGAAAAAAAGAATATTTTGAATATTTTTATTAGAATATATTGACAAAATCCAAATGTTAATTTCAGAATAATAATAAACTCAGCATATTTTATCATTCCTGGAAGAATTCTCTATCAATGAACAATTTTCGGTGTACTTAGATCTTCAATTTGGCGGTTTAATGATTTAAAAATAATCGGTCATTCATACAATTGTCGAGATTAAAAATGTTTGGAGCGCCAGGAGCTTTCGGAACGAAAAATGGTAATTCCTCAATAATTACCAAAAAAGTTGTCATAGCCGAGACACGAATTGTAAAAAAATGGTTCTCGCTCAGTTGTCGCTGTCTCGGCTATTTACACTTACCCCAGGTCTGTGGGCGCTCTTATGTGCAATTTTATAAATTTTCCCAACTGTGAGTAAAAATTCAATTTGAAAATTCTAAATTGAGTTTGAATTCTTCGAGAAGCAACAACATTTCTCGAAAATAAAGTTTTATCTTTTTATCCAAGACACTATTGGAGAAAACAACTACAGCTGTGAATGGCACGACTAGGGTCGATTTCCAAAATACACCGGTACAGGGGTGTATTTGAAAATATCCTTGTTTAAATGAGACTTAATGCAGCAAAGCTTTTTCTGCTGCTTTATTGCTTTTATTGCAAAAATGTTTTATTTGCTTTTGGGCTTTATTTTTCAAGCAAAAACCACTCAAAAAATCGCTGAAAAAAACATTTTCGCTGACTCATTTTTCACGATTTTATACAATGGACCTTTCTAAGGAAAAGTGCGAATAATAGAGTTCCTCAATGGGCCCATTCAAGGTTCAATGTGAGACAAAAATAGAACTTTTGATTGCAATTTTCTCTTCATGAGCTTCAAGTGCATTGTATGCACTAAAAGCGATTCAGTGTTCATTCGGACGGGGAGCTAATCTTTGAATTTTAATTGCTCGAAGGTATATTTCGTGAGTTTTGTGTTCTTTGCCACTTTGCTCCTTTTTCTGTTGTTGTATATTATCAAAAGGAAGACTTTCCTGTCGTTTTTTTTTCTTTAGCCCATTTGGCTCAATTGTTGATGCTCCGAGGCATTTTGAATACAAGACACAAAAAAGAATATAGAACGGAGAGTTCCACCCTCATTAAATTCTTACGCTTGTCGGAATTTCTTTTAACAAATAAACAAATTATATTATCTGTTTTCTCTATACTTCCTCCTATGGTTTAAGCTGGTACAGCAACGGAAAAAGATCAAGTTAGTGAGTGTAGAGTTTCAAGGGGAAACAATTTTTCGATTTTAACCACTTCTCGCGAGTGTGTGCTTTCCAAATGGATGGATAGCACTTCCACAGACATGTGGAAAAGTGTGTGAAAGTCATGTGATGAAGTAGGGAAGAAAATGTAGAAGGAAAATCTACATTTGAGACACTTCTTTTTTTCTGTTTTTCCTTTAATTTTTGGTGCCACGGTTTTATCCGTTGGCAGAGCATCTGGTTTCTCCTTGATGGTGAAAGTGATCGACAAAGCCAACAACTAAGAAGGTAAATTTACTAATTAAATTCACTCAAAAGACATTGATATTAGACAATTTTTGCTGCGATCTTCATAGAGGATGCAGCAAATGTGATTTAATTTTGTCTAAAATAAACACATAATCTATAAACTTCCTCATTTTATTTAGCAAATACACCAGAGAGAGAGAGTGTGTGAATTTTCTCTCTTCTACAGACCTACTCATAACATTTCCCAACATTTAGTCACCCTTCGCAATAGCAGCAGTGGCATGAACGTCATGCGGCATGCGTGCTGCATGTGACCTTATTGGTGACAGTTGCAACAAAATAATTCCTTATGAAGGAAATTTATTGGAAATTACTTTACCAATCAAGTCTTTATCTGTCGTGTTAAATTATCACGATATCTAAATGCATTTTTAATGAAAAACCCCTTTATTGGATTGTGTACAACATGCCTCGAGATTTGAGTTTATAATGTCAAGACTCGATTATAAACTTGACTGTTGAGGCATCATGGTCACAATGAGGAAATTCAAGTGTAATACAGAAAAAGAGGAAAATAGTGTGAGAGGGGAAGGTGCCAGAATAGTCTGCCAAAAGAGCATCTGACAGTGAAATTGTTGTTTTAACAAATCTCCTCAATTTTTTATATTTCCTTCATCTCTCATATCTACAACAAAAAAAAAATACATTCTCACGAAATACATCTTCAACTTCACAAAACAGGTGAAATCATAAAAAATCGCATGGGATTTTTAACGGTGGGCGTCTGAGGGGATTTGGTTATGAGGATTGGGACTCTCTCGACATCTGTCGTCTTCTCATAATCTCTCTAATCTTGCGATCTTACGATGGTTATATAAATAAAATCCTCTCCGAATTTTAACCCATCTCTCAATTCTAGTTGAGTTTTTTCCTGTATTCACTTTGAATGTGGTCAGTTATTCAATGAATTTTCCTTTTCTACTTTTCTTATTGAAAAGCTTCGTTTGAGCAGAAATATAAAAAAAAAAACGATAAGATCTGATAAACTTAGAATTCTAATGATTTCTTAAGGTGACTAATGGGAGGGGAATGCAAAAAAAATCATACCAATTGTGAATACAGTATGACTTCAATAATGTAAAGATGTTTGATTCTTATTTTTCAGTACTTTTTTTTTTAAATTTTATTTCAGAAAATAAGGTTTAAGTTTCAAGATTTTCTACCCAATGCCACACAAACCGAATCAATTATACCAGTATGTCAAAAAAAATTCCTATATTTTTTTAATGAATCAGATCGATCTTTGGCAATATTATTTTAATAGTTAGTCTTAAGTCACACATTTTCTGGAAAAATAAGTTAGATTCATTATAAGAATATGGAAAATGAAATGAATTGTTCAAAGTCAGAGTGTATGAAGCCTGAGAACTTTCAACTAAACACTTCTAGGTTTGTTTACTGAAAGATTATTTTAATTATTTCTTAATAAATTAGCAGTAGTATTGTGAATACTCAGAAAAAGTTAGAAGTTTTACTACTCAGATACTAAATTATTTAATATTACAAAATTCTAAATACAAATCATTTCGGCCGAAGTATATGGTACCATGTAAATTCAAATTAGAATGTCCAATGATCACTAATTATCCATAAAACAAATAAATAGAAAATACAAGTATTAGTGAATTTATTAAATACACTTCAAGACTTTAAAATTATTACATTTTCTTTAGAAATTCTCCGTTTTAGTGGTGATGATATACTAAAAAAATGTTTTTGAAAAGTTAATAAGTATGTGATACAAAATGAAATAAAATACTTAATATTTAGTCACTTATGTTGGAAATAATCTATATAAAAGAGATACTATGTAAATTTTATTAGTTAGTTGCGTTTTCGACTTTAATTATACTGTGTTGTCCATAAATTTTTGCAATTTACATATCATAAATCTTTATAGAACTTTAACATTTATTAATACATAGAAAGTAGTATTTATGAAAAATGTTTTTATTGCATCACGCAAACAATTGCAATGCTCATACCATTAAATCTCTTTCAATTCTTTGTTTTATTTATCAGATTAAATGAAAATTATCACATTGTAATTGACGGTATTAAAATTTGACTAAAATCGTATATATTCATTATTAAAAGTCAGTTTATAGCATTTCGCTGTGCTAACATTATGTTGGAAGTCACAAACCAGCAGGAAAAATTGGAGCAAGAACCATAAATCATTATGAGTGACTTTTTAAAGTTTAGAATGTCAAGATTAGAACGTTTATGAAAATGTGAAGTGATTCACGGTTTTTGTGATATTACTCAAAGAACAAGTTGTAAAGTCGTTAAGTGCATTAGTTGCAGAGTTCTTATTTGGAATATTTGAATTGAATGTAATGATATGAAATGAATATTATATAAATTTAAATTTTCAAATAGACTCGGGCAGATCCTTGTGAATGTTTGGCTCGGAAAATTGCGCCGTAAAGGATTAGTGAAGGAAAATTATGCAAAGAACCTCAAAATCAATGATTCGGAAGTTTACGGGCTAAGTATTCTCGAGGATAGGCCGGACTATATTTGGGGCTTTAGACTTGAAACATTAATCAAAATGTTGAATTTTTTAAATATTTTATTGTTAGGGGAAAATTACTTGCCTTTGAATGTGCCAGCCTTTTGAATATTTCAATATTTTTCTTTTTCCCCAAAGCAAAAATTATAAATATTCACAAACTATAGTTAATATTATTAACTATTTTGTATTATCTTCGATTAATGAAATATAATTTTTGCTCCAGAAAATAAGAGAGAAATTGAAATATTCAAAAGCTGGTACACTCAATAATAATAATTAATAACCTTACTGAAACTTAAAATTGTGACTTGGTTCAAATTTAGTTATTACACTCTCAGTCCCGGCATTATGCATATCGCGATTATGCACCTGACGGAATTAAGCACAATTATGCAAGTTTGCCTACCATTGGGAGTCAACTTATGAACAGTTGAATCTTTTTGTTTTAACTATTTATAATGTAATTTTTATAATGTAATTTTGGTAATCATCTTGCTTTCGTATTTGTAACGGAACTTTAAATTCTCTCAAGCTTTTCATGAAATGTTGACAAAATTAAAAGCAAAATTATTAGGCTTAGCCGTAAGTCGCTTTTCGTGGACTTTTTTCAAATTTTACCTTTGGATTTTACAGTAGGGCTTTAAGGCTTTGCCATAATCTGGCTTCGAACACTTAATGTTTTTTCCCATATTCCTTTTATGAATTTGACTTATGGCAATATAAATTGATAAATAGTATTATGCGATACATTTCCTGAAAAATTTAGGCCAGATTCATTAAAGGAATTATTTGAATTAATTAGGAATATTAAAGGAAAAATTTGAATTGTTCGCAGCCAAAGTGTACACAAAGCCTGAAAGTCTTCCCCTAATTAATTTTTACATTTTAAGTCTCAAATATAAATAGTTTAAGGAAAATTTTAATATTCAATAACAGAGAAATGTATTTTCTTTTCCCACAAGTAACAAATTATCTTTCAATTTCCTTTTTTATTTGCCCTATAAAAATTTTGTATAAGGTAAAAGCACCGGCGATCGGCAGTGTTCCTCGGATCGTCAGGTTACTATCAGATTGTCGCACCAATTCAAATGAAATTTTAAAAATTATTAGCTACTTTTTACCATTTAACTCTTATAAGAATGCAGTGCATTAGTTTAGATTTAATTTTTAAAACCAATTTTCCGTAATATACCTGGTTAAATTTGTGACGATCCGAGGTACAAAGTACATCGTTGCAATTACATCTATTTTTTATTAATTTAATCTTAAAATTAAAAATTCAAATGCGCGGATATAGTTAAATGAATCACTAGTATACCGATTAGCAGACAAAAAATACCAAATAGTATTTTGAGGCTTATATTTTCAACTAAAGATCGAGCATATTTCGATCCGGGGTACTCTTCCCTTATAAGTCTTTTTTTGTGGAGGGCGTGGCCTAAGTTTTATGGGGAGTTTTATGAGAAGCTAGAGCAATACAACCTTGTATTTGTTGCAGTATATTGTAGTTAAGAGCTATAAAACACTGAACGTGAATAAAAACCAATAACTTTTATAGCTCATTGGTTGCCTGATAATTTTTATAATTTTACAGGGGTGTGGCCAAAAATTATTAATGGGCGTAGCTTGAAAAAACTAATCAAAGGAATGAAAACTTTAAAAGGTTTGGGAAATGAAAAAAATTGTAATTTGAATAATTTTTGTAAACGGTATAATTTGTTGGATTCAAACTATCCTTCTTTTTATTGCGTTTCTAATACATTTCACTTTGAGTACAATAGCAGGGAAATCTTGAGCAGAATAGGAACAGATAGGAAATTCTTCTTAATGACATTCATAATAGATGTTTCTGTTAATTGAAAATTATTAGGTGAAAAGAAAAATGACCAATGAATGAATATATATCACTGCAAATTTTATGTTATTAATCTCATTTAAAACTTTTACCCAGAGTCTTTTAAAAATAACAAGAATGCTTAATTAAACAATTATTTCAATTAAAAGTGAGCTAAATGTGTCATTGAAAATTGTCAGACAAATGTTTCCAAATCTTTGACTCAAATCAAGAAAATGACTACCCCTTTCTCCAACAGAGATTCTTAATTAAAATTGTCTGGAAATTAAGCAAATCATCACTTGCAGGAGTTGGTCAATGGTAAAAGTACATGTAATTAGGACAGTCTCGACAAATCACAGAGTGGAAAAATTGTTAAAGTCCATAATTCCTTCGCTGGATGGAAGGATAAAGTGAAGATGGAGAAAATTTGTGTGTTAAACCCTTGGGACTTTCAGCATCTTTCTCCAGTCTTCTCAGTAAATACGCAAAACTTTAATAATTAAATATTTGAGAAACAACTCAAGCGAATTTATTCAATTACACAAATCCAAAATAGAAGCAAATTTGTGACTTTTGCGTCGGATGTAAATGGGTGGAAGGGCTCTGGTTCGCACAGTTCATTAAATATTTATAGACACAAAATATTCTACTATGTACTGTGGATCTACACATATTTATTTACAACAAATCTGCATCAGTCAGCAATAAATTCAATTTTGGTGAATGAATTATAATTCAATTTGAATTAAATTTAAGACAAGAGCATAGAATTTAATGAGGATTTCTTGATACATATTTTTGACATGAATCTTTTAAATTATTTTCTACAGAAAACTGGTATAAATTTCAGTTAAATAATTTATACGTTTATCTAAAAAGTTTAATTACAATTATTTCAAAATTACTTTTAAGTTCCCAGTCAGAAAAATCAGGATATCAAAGTAAACTGCACTGACAAATGATAAATTTGTTGAATTTTCACCTCTCAGAAGCCTCTAAAAGTGTGTGTGCTGTTAAGACTGATAAGAGTTAGTAAAGCAGCTGTTTCATTTAAAAGTTTCATCTATGTCAACAAGATACTCTCACAAGGTACCGTACAATTCTCACATATTACCACAATTAGTTTGAATGAATGATGAAAACTTTTGAATAAACGATACGACTTGGGAAGATTGAGTTTGCTAAAACGTGTATCATACACATCTATACTTTAGCTAGAGCATTACTATCAATTTACTACTGTTCAGTGTATTGAGCGTGGTCATAAGCTGCAAAGAATCGTAGGGTTTCACTTGTTTTTGAGGGATTGTCCAGGAGCACTCTTACAGCACTAAATTACCTCTAAATACACGTGGAAGTTCCTTCTTGGTCCCACATTCGTACAGATTTAAATTGAATGACCGAATTTAATTGAATGATTGAATTGAATGAAATTGAATGATTCTATTATTTGATTAAAAGTAACAGCTCGGTGCTATATGCTGATCTGCCATACATACCGGAGCATACCGAAGGATAAACTGCCTTTGAAAATAATTTTATTTTATAAATAGTAAGTAGATGCAGTGAATTTAAAGAGTGTTTAACGTACATTCTCTCTTATCTATACCTATTTTTACGTGTTTAAATCAATAAAGGAAACCGTCATCAAAAGTGGTATCTTATAGTTTGCCTTTGATGGAATATTGAGGAAACCACTCTTTCTTTATTTATCAGCCATCTTTATTTATCATTTTACTAGCCTCATACAAACATTTTTTTGTACAAATTATACGCAATCATAACTTTCACTTGGTGGTTAATTTTACCCCGGTCAACCCTATCAGTTAAAAATGCTGATTATTGGGTAAAATTAAATTAGTTCTCCTGACTATTTAGATAAGAACATGACTTTAGATGGTCATAGAAATTTTTTTTAGGTTACCAGTAACACAGTCGTTCTTAAAGAAGTTATACAATTTCAAAATTTAAATATAACATAAATTGAGTTTAACCCTTTAACGACGAGACACTTTTTGCGGACTGAAAATAAACAATAAATATTGAACTGAGAAACATAATCAATGATAAGTCTGACATCTAACCTTGGAAAGTCCAACAGAGTCTGATTCAGTGTATTTTGTGCTTCTATGAACGATAGGGACAAAATAGCCCAAAAATTTAAGTAATTTTTCTGACAATACCAATGAATAATATTTTTCGCTTTAATGAAAAATATTACGTATGAGTATTGTTGTTTTTATTGCCAAAAGAGTTTTGCTTAAAAAAATTGGAAGCATAAAAAATAAATAAAACCAATTATGAATTTCTGAATTTGAAAATTCGCCATTTTTGAGCTTAAATATTTACTACATAGCAAGTAGTTATAGACTTGTAAAAACTATTTTAGATTCCTTCAACCTTCTACTCTACAATTATGTACAGAAATAAGAAAACAATAACTTTAGGTAGTCAGGAAAAATTATTTTCTTTATGGGACACCGGTGTTCCAATTGTCCTTAAAGGGTTAAATACTTCACAAACTGAGATAATTTATGGTCAGCAAAATGTTATTTACGATCATTTTTATATACAATTAATTGGTTATATATAGTAAAATTGGGTAATTTTTTTCAATAAATACCAAGAAATTCTAACGATTTAAATTATTTAGTGTCAAAGTCAAAGGTTCTCTATTTTGAGTTAAAGGCGGTTAATGATGCTTTTAGCATTCTCATATCAAAATTTTCTGAAATTAAAGTCTGAAAAGGTCATATGGATTAACTTCAAAGTAAAATTAATGTAAAGCTTGTTATAAAAAATGAAGATTTTTATCAGGGAATATGAATCAGACTTAAGGAGTTACATGGGTCAAAAAGACTAAAAAAAGAAGCATATGTCTTCTATTTTTTTTTTAATAGAATAAAATATTTACTTAGGGTAAAGTGGTACAAGTTGGACAATGGTACAATTTGGACAGGGCTTTTTGTCTTGATAAATTTAGAATTTAATTTTTATTTGTATATTTTTAATGCTTTAGTTTTATAATTTGGTTCCTTGTACTTAAAAAACAAATTTTGCATTGTATTTATCAAGAAAAAAGCCATGTCCAACTTGTACCGGCGAATTGTCCAACTTGTAACACTAATTCCAAATTATATCACTTTACCCTAATTCAAGCTCTTAAGGCCTATAAAAGTACACAATTTAAAGAATATTTTCTCAAATTTTCATTTAAAAATTTAAAAAATCAGCCTCTGGGACCTAATTTTTGGAGACCTTTTTGAAAAAAACTTACTCTTCGGTGAATAAGATATCTCGGAGTAGATTCATTTGGAATCCAAAAACTAAATATTTCCTGTCAACTGATGAATTAAACTAGTCCTTGAACGAAGGATTAAAAAAATACAATTTAAATTTTTGGGAGAATATTATACAAAAAATGCCATTGCATTGTCGAAATATTTTACACAACGTTTCAGCTTGTAGAATCAGTAGTGATCAAGTAAACATAAAATCTTTATGCTTCGCTCAAAGACTAGTTAAACATCACCTGTCATCTAACAGGAAATATTTGGTTTTTGGATTTCAGACGAACCAATTCCGAAAAATCTTTTCCGTCGAAAAGTAAGTTATATTTTCTAAAAAAAATCTCAAAAAATCACGATCCAATGATTCAATTTTGAAAACTTTTTAATTGAAAGTTTCAAAAATATAGTTTAAATATTACACTTTTATATGACTAAGTGCCTGAGTTAAATAAATGTGTAATTACTTAAAAACACAAAACGCAAAATTAAATACAAAAGAGATCTATTAAAATTAATAATAATTTATTCAACTTAGCATAACTCCCGTACCGTGCGTCCGCCGCTGTCTTATGCCATATACACAATTACGATTTAAGCTGAGAGACGACTTAGTGGAAAATGATGGAAATGTAGTTTAACCATTATTTCTAATATAATTACGCTAAGCCGTCTCTCGGCTAATCCTCAAGTCTGTCAAGGCCCTTAGGTACGGTGACCAGTTTTCGGTAGAAATATTTAAAGCAATAAGCATACAAAAAGTGTAGCCAACAGCCAACAAAAAGTGCAGACATCATTTCACTTTTTTTTTAGAAACAACAGGCGATACGGTCGATACTATCGAAAAGAAGTCATCATGTTACCCCATGACTTTGTCTATTATTTCGAAAGCTCCACAAATCCCCTTCATTCTTGTAAATTTTCGACCAATTAACGATGTTTTATTAAAAAGTTACCTTTAGTGTTCTTTTCTAAACTTTAAGCACATTTAAAGAAAAATTGTGCAATGGGTAAAGTCATTTCTGAGCTAACAGTCAAGCTGAATTACATAAGGAAAACTTTTCCAAGAGAGAGAAAAAAATCTCTGATGGCACAGGAAAGGTGCCTTGTTCTCAACTTGTCGGTGAGAAAAAAAATTCCACGAGGTCATATCATCTAGCATAGCGAAAATTGAAATAGAACATAAGTTGGATATTAGCATTATTTTGTGTATATTTTTGCATATAGAAATTTAAAACGGAAATGGTAATTGAGTTGGGTGGAATATGAAAAAGTCTTGGTGCCAAGTATAAAATGTGCGGGGAATGGTTTATGAATAAATTAAGAGGATACGACAATTTTGTGACAAAACACCCTCACCATCAGTTCAATGAACATCCAAACCCGCAGATAACTTTCTCTCGGTGTGCCTTACTTTGGGGCACATGTGTCTCCTTTTCCTAAAGGCAATGCTTCAATTGGTGGGAATAATAAACTTTCTTCTGCGGGATCTTGGTGTCAAAGTACACGTTAGAGAGCTTTCTCGGAGGAGGGATTGAGACTGTATTTTCTTCACGCCGGAAATCGTATGACTTTGACACATTTCCATCTGAGTTGAGAATTGTAAATGAGCCGTTGAAAAATGTATCAGGCTCTCTCTCACAACAAGTTACACTCGCACAAATCAAATATTAATGGAATTTCCCTTCGAAAGCTTACTCCTGCAGGCATCCCCAACAAATGATATTTTACTAAAGGGCGAAGAGTCTGAGCAAATAATCCTGTATGTTTCAATATTTATAAAAAAACAAGAGACAATTTAAAGTAAATTGTTGTGGGCCACCAGGCGTCTCCACTGCACTTTAGTCACTCGCCCAAAATCATTGAAAAAGATTTTCACGGTGAGTGGCAAGCACATTAAATTTTCTATGATTAATCTCATGCAACTGAACAAGTGGCTTAGAAAGAGACTTCCTTGAGATCAACTTTCACCTCAACATGAGAAATTCTTGGCAAAATCAGCCACAACATTTTGAATTTCCGCTTTAGTGTTTTGGGTCTTTCCTAACAATTCTCCCCATTTCTTGCACATTACAAATACCACGATAAATTATGGGCTCATGTATGTTTGTCTAGTTTCACAAATTGAAGCTTATGATGCACTTGTACATGACACTTTGCCAAACTTTGTACTCATGAACTTTGGACACTTTGTCATGATAGAATTAATGTGACTTTATAACGCACAACCAATAATCTAATGCACTCTTGTTACATTGATTAAATCAAATTTGTAATCAAAACTATCTCTCAAATATTAAAGGAATGTAAACGGGGAAAAGTAACAAAATATTGATAGAGGGAAAAGCTTTCAGGCTTCGCACAAACTCTAGCTTAGAACACTATTATAAAAATATTTCGTCATAGCTCAAGTTCATTAAAGAAATATTGGAAGAAATATGAGGTGTTCAATACAAAGTAGGGGAAAGTACTCTCCCTTCGAACGTTAGTGCCTTCGAATAATGTGAATTTCCTTTAAGTTTTCCTAGAGACTTGAACATTTCTATCAAATATTAGTTAGCTTTTTATCAATTATTGATAATTATGTGATAATCATGTATAAATCTCTTAAGAAAAGCAGAAAAAAATCACATTATTCGAAGGCATGAACGTTCGAAGGGAGAGTACTTTCCCTTATGTGCGAATCTTGAAAGACTTCTACTATGATTTTTTTTAAAATTCTTACAAGAACGATAATTATTTTTAAAAACTTATCTACACCAATCGTAATTCGAAGAAACGCTTAAAGGATATTGCCTATAGAACATAGGTGACTGATCCCACAAAATTCATTTCGCTTTAAATTATATAGGGGGAACTGGGGTAGTAGTAAACAGGGGCAGTTGTAAAAACTGTGATTTTTTCATTAATTTTAAGACTCCAGAGAATGAAACCCATAAGCATTCATAGATACCATGGGGATGTATGTCCACAGATAAATTGGTCAATAAAATCCTAATACTTTAAAAATAAAAGTCATTTTCCCGAAAATGTTGATATTTCGATTATTTTGGTCATTTGTATTTCCACTTGGAAATTAAAAACTGTGTAAAATAATCGAAATGTAGCAATACCAGTTCTTTCCTACATCTTTTAGAATTATATTAATGCATTTAAAAAAGGCAGAAGATAGGGTGTTTACATCCTCCCCAGAAAGTGTTTACTTCTACTCCAGATATTTTGTGAAAAGAGAAAAATGCACAGTGACACAAATTTTATTTTTATGGAAAACTCAATTGTTTTCCAGCATCCGCATTACCCTCGATGAATTGCCTATACCCAAGGGCAAAACATGAGCTAAGAAATATTTTCCAAAAAATCACTGTGTGCTTGGAAAATCACCTCAAATTCGCATCTATTGAAAATGTTTACATGTGTCCCAGTCTCCCCTATTTAAGAAAAGAAATGACAAAGCGTCGTGTCGCAGCTTTTCGGTGTCCTCGAACTCACAAGAAGGAGCACTCTGTGAATTATTTTTTAGCATGATTTTTAAGTGTGTACCGGTTTACCACCGATTAAATTTATTTATTAGTAAGAAAACAATTTTGAAATATAAAATTGCTTTAATAGAGAACACTTTAGAATGTTTTGGTGGCATGAGTCATACGGGTAAATAGAAAAGTAAATTCGAGAAAAGTATATCAATTACGGGTACTTCACCGATTCATTGCCGTTTGGAACCGATTCAGCCGGGTTGATAATTTTAAGGCCGTTCAAAACAATTCTTATTCTCGTAAGGTGCTTGAGAAATATGACCTCTAAAGTGGTTTAAATTTTATTTTCGAAAATTCGATATGGAAATGTTTTTCAATTATAGGTGTCTATATTCAAAATATTCACCTTGACTGTTTTCAAAACATATTCTAAAATGAAAAAAAATCTAGAAGACATTTTGGAAATAAACAATAAACATGATTTTGGAAGGGTAGAAGGGGGGTGCAAGGGAAAGGAAAAAACATCTAAGGATAATGTTCCCCATTCCTATCTTCTATCAAACATATCTTATTCAGTTTGAAATGTTTCAGTACACAGAAAAAAATTGTAAAACAATTTGTAAGTGTCTGTAAACTATAAAATATATACGGAAATTAATAAAGTTAATAAAGTGAAGTTATAAATAAATTGACAGACGAACAAAGATATTAGTACGTTTGAAAAGGGGAAAAATACTCGACAATTGATCATGTTACGAACAATATTTGTGACAAAAGCATAAACTTTTACTAACTTTTTAAGTGTTTTCCATAAGCCTTCTATGGTAATTAATAAACATCTACGAACTATTATGCCCAACGAACAATAACTTTTGTTTTGTAAACTTGTTTTTGTCATTTCAATGAGAGTGAATGAGACGGAGATCTAGTCATCTTGTTCTCTTTCATATGAGATTTTGAAAACATGTTTACAAACAAAATTAATTGCGCCTTGGGCATTATGCCCAACGCACAATAACTTTGGTTTTGTAAACATGTGATTGACATTTCAATGAGAGTGAGTGAGACCTAGATCTAGTCATCTTGCTCACTCTCATAGAAAATTTTGAAAACATATTTACAAACAAAAATTATTAAGCGCTGGGCATTATGCCTAGAGCACAATAATTTTTGTTTTGTAAATATGTTTTTGACATTTCAATGAGAGTAAGATCTAGATCTAGATCTAGTCATCTCCCTCACACTCATGGGAAACTTTGAAAACATATTTATAAACAAAAGCTATTGTACGCAGGGCATTATACTTTACTTACATGATATTTTTTCTGTAGATAATAAACCTTTCAACGGTAAATAAAGTGTTGTTTTATCAATTCAACGACAATTCGATATCTTTTCACACTTCAATGCAGGAAAGTATCATAATTTATGAAAATAATTCTTAGAAGAAGTACAGATACAGAACACGCATCTCCATCCTCACTGGTGATGCTTCCGATTAGTTCACTCACTGAGAAAAATAAAGAGGCTGCGATTAAGTTTTTTTTGTCATAACTTTAACACTTTTTGGGTGTAAAAATATATCAACATTTTTTAATGTTAATTTTACACCATTTAAGGGTAAAATCAACATGGAAGAAGGGTAACTTTAACCCATAATGCACCTAAAAAAGTATAATATTTACACCGTTTTCTGATCAATACTGCAAGGTAAAATTAACATTTCCGGAATGTTATTTTAGCTTTTTCGAATTTCTCTCAGTGCTTGCACAATGTACTAATTAATTCTTTCTATAAAATAATAATTAGAATTGTAAGAACGAATGTCTCAATAATTATAATTATAATTCTCCAGAAGCTTTTTACCCCACTTAATTTATGCGATATTTAAAATCCCTCGGGCTTACAATGCCTATCAGATACTGCGTCATAGGGCATGCTTCCATCAGTAATGCAGCTACCAATTAATTCCGCGGAAGCCACGGTGTGGTTGATGATGCGAAAACAATGTTAAATGAAGTGAGTGTGATCATAATAATTCTCCCGGTTGTTTGAACAAGAGTTGGAAGCTCGCCGGCAATTTGTATGTATGAGTGAAACCATAAAGTTATGCTCATAAAAATATGCTCATCCATTCGTGTCATATTGTAACATGATGTCACTGTGGGGGCAAAAGAGGACAGAAAGGAGCTATTAGGAAAATTTGCTCACAGACAAGAGCCACAAGAGTTTTTCCCATTCCCTGGCACAGCAAAATCTCAGAGGGAAATGGTAAGAGATTGTAATTGAAAATGAGAGTGACTGGCGCGTGCTTGTGGGTGAGAATTTTGGGTGGAATGAGATGAACCACTAAATAAGCCCTAAACCACTTTTCATCAGTCTCCTCATCTTCTGCACTTCGCTCTTGTGTGACAATGGATCTTTTGTGATGTGGTGGAAAGAATAAGTCATTCCTTTGGGAAACTCCTATGAGAGTTAATTATCTCTCCTGGAATTTATCTCAATTCCTCATTCGCTTTTGTATCTTTGGGTACTAGAGATTGTGGGGCATCTTGAGCACGTTTTTGGGAGGCTCACTGGGTGGGATTGATCAGTGCCACCCTTGGGGACATTCTTGAGGAGGAAGGTGACGTGAATGTGTAACTCATAGTAAAATCGATTGTGGCATAAAGCCAGAGGAACCCGAAAATATTCAAGTGAAGTTATAAATAAATGCAAAATATGTACTCCAATGCTATAAATAAGCATCCAACACAATCGCCACGATCATCTTCCATTCGCGAGAGAATAGATAACAAATTGTGGGTGTGGGCTGTGAAAGAGAGGAAGTTATGCCTAGTTTATCACCGTATCGATGACAAGTTTTCCCACATACTCCCAAACTCCCGAAAAGAAAACTCTATTAAAATTTTTTTTCTGATGGGAAAACTTTTTCACCTAACACCTCAACCCACTTTTTCTTAACCACAGTCAAAGCCACAAAGAGTGTATAAAAAAACAAGATCCCAAGAAAATCCTCATGATTGGAAAATGCCCGAGAAAACGCATCTGTTGAATTTCTCCCGCATAAAATTTTCCCTCGTCAAGATATTCTCCCGTTACGCCCAAGAAAAGCATGAAAATGTGTGACTGTATTTTGATGCTGTGCAAAATACATATTTTTAACTCAAGATGAGTGGAATTTGTCACGATAAACGGCAATTTCCCAAACACACGAGAACCATCTCCTCACACTCATCATCACTCTCATGATACTTTTCCCATTTCTTCCAACACCAACTGCACTCAAGATGCTCCTCATACTATCAAACTGACTTTTAATGCTTCTCTGGGAAATTTGCATACCATTCTGATCTTCAAAATGCTCATGAAAACCTGAAAGATAGGGAGTTTGAGATTACCTGACATACAGATAGGTATTCCTGATATTTGCATTACAAAGATTCTACAAATGTTGCGACATACGTCAGGTTAATTTTATTGTGACAATTATTCAGTTCACATGACCGATGTATTGAGAATTTAGAACAGAAACATATTGATCGGCAGCCAATATATTGCTCGAGAGTTGTAGGGGATGAATGACCAAAATCACTATTAACTCTGGCGCCGATATTACATATAAAGGGGACAGTGCGCTACCTTCCAACGACTGAAGTTTCGGACAACTCATTTTTTTTCTATATTCTTATTAGACTTGACCGACTTGACCCATGCCCCTATTTTCAGGAAATTTGAGGCATTGGACTAGCTTTAAATTATAATATTGCAATGAATCAAATTTATTAAAAATAAAAACGTGTTGGAAAAAAAAGTTGTTCGAAGCTTGAGTCATCCGAAGGTAGCGTACCCCTCAATATTTTTTTCAATAAAAAATTATTACTATATTGGAAGAGAACTAAATAAATATCATTTTTTATCAAGTTTGATTAGATTATAATAAAACAAGTGGCCAGCAAAGTAGAAAAGTTTAGCAATCAATAAAATCTTTAAACTGAGCAGTGGGATAAATAGTAAAGCGTAGTGCTCTGTAAGACGGGTTTCAGACTCGAGCTTTAGTCTTATTTCCGATGTTTTAAATTTCTCAGCAACAAGCAATTTTAATGATTTTTCAAAATATATAATGAATCATTGACACTTAATATTCAGTCGTAAGTCAACAACAAATCTTGCCAAATAAAAAATTAAGCTATTTCAGCCATATGTCTAAACTGTAGGTCTGAACACAGTTTAACCCGTTAAGGCCCAATGGTTTTCAATAACCGAATATCAACAATTAAAATGAAACTAAGAATCAAAATCAATGATACGTCTAACTTAAATCCTTAAAAAATTCAAGATAGGCCAAATCGTTATTTTTGTTACCTCAATGGACGATTGGAACCCATATAATTTATGTAAATTGACTAAAAATGCTCAAGTTTCTTACAATCTTGTACTGTGACTGTGTACAACCTTTAGAAAAAAGTAAATAAAACCTTTAGATATAATATTATGAAAAAATCACTTCCTCTATAGGTTACCGGTGACACAACCGTCCTTAAAGACTTAAGGATCCCTAATTCAATTACCTCTTCAGTTACCAGTTTTTTCGGCATCAAAGGTGTTCGAATCGCATTATTATTTTTTTATTTGATAGTTTGAAAACGCTCTTCACGTTTTACATAGTTATCAGATTTGAGACAATGCGACCATCGCCGTTTCTAACTTTGTTGGAAAAAATCGAAGAAAAACGCTGATAATTTTTCATCCACCTAATATATCGCGAGATAATTCATTTTTTAAACCGGCTTTAACAGATGTCTTTAAAGAGTTCCATTTAAATCAGAAAATCATTCCGTAATTGAATGTTGGTTCATTCTAAAACTTTTGAATACCGTATGTGAAGTATGCCAAATTGTGTACACTTTGTGTATAACCCTTAAAGTCCTAAATTTGATATGTTGCTGGAAACCTTAAAAATAGTTAATTTACTAAATACAATTGTAATGCAAACGGTGCCGGTCAAAATACTGATCGCCAAAATCCTTAAGAGATCGAAATCTCGAATGGGTCAGAATTCTGAAAAGCCAAAACCGCGAATTCGGGATTTTAGCTTATGAGGATTTGGTGTTTCCGGATTTTGGCTTTCCGGGATTTTGGCTTTCCGGGATATTGACCAATTCGGGATTTTAGCTTTCGGTATATTGATCCTTTCGGGATTTCGACCCATTGAGGATGGGTTTATGTGGTTTAAATGCGGGGGTCATCGAAGACTGGAATTTGATATCTTCTGTATAATTTGACTTCTAGAAGCTTATACATAATAAAAAGCAATAAATAATTCTTATTCAAATAAAAAAAATCTAATTACTGGTACTTTACTGACTTATTGCCGATTATATTAATATCAATTGTATCGAAACATTTTACTTCAATAACAATGTACTCATTATTACTAATTCCCGTGTTGAAAGAATCTGCTGATCGTAAACCGCTATCCCGGTACAGTGAAAATGTATTCTTCCTGACGCTCGTCGGGCGGGATTCGAACTCACGACTGCGAGTCCATCTAGGGTTCTACTCGCCCAAGAGGCAATAGTCATGTCTATATTGCACCACTAAACCCCACTAATTGGAACCACTTTAGATTGGAAATTTCAAAATCTTTAAGAAAAGTCAAATTTTACTAAATCGCTTGTGAAATAAGCCCTCTCAAGTTGATTAAACAATCATCTGAATCCAAAACACGTCAGAAAAATAAAATAAATCGATTCATTAAATCAGAAGCGAACGAGACGGAAATAAAGAAATACTTCTAGATAATTTTGTAATGGGGTTTCCAAAGACCGCAAGTTGATACCTCTTATCGTTTGATTTGAAGCCCTGTAACATTTTGAAAAAAAAAAGATTGTACATGTTGCACTTTCTTTGAATTGCAACAATAATATTGTAAACTTCTTGATTGGGATAAAAACTATTTGGCTATAATTTGGTAAATAACAAATTGAACTAAGTCATTGTTTGGTAAAATGTAATTTTCCTTTTAAAAAATTTACACGATAAGTTTACTGATTTTAAAATTGTGAGTTGAGTTGATAACTGCTGAAATATGACTTTTACCATTTTTACTGACAAAATTTAACTTTATATTGCTCATTTGTACAGTGCCTTTCTTAGAGAAGAAAAAGGGGATAAATATTCATGACTTTATCTTAATATTAGTCTCAAAATTGAGTTAAATGTTTCATTTAACAATTGAGTAATACAATACGAATCCCTTAATGAAAGAAAATGCCTATACTTATTTGAAAGTACAATTCATTGAAGAAAATGATGATTGTATGCTTATCTAAATTGCCAGTAATGTGAATAAAAGAGGTGCCTACACCCCATAACAATTAATTTGATTACTTATTTGTTCAACAGCAACAATTGAATGTTGTTTTTGAAGTTGAAACATTGGTATTGTTGAAATATCTCAAAGGTTAGTCAATTGTGAGTTTTGGTTTCTTAGAGTGAGCTTTTATTGTACTTGGAAAGTCCTAAAGTTCACAAATAAGATGAATTCTGCTAAATACAAACATTTATAATATCCCCATATTCACCCTTTATGGTTTCGAGGAATTTTCTCAATGGTCAATATATTGCACATTTACAGTGCAAATAGTCATACAATTGGCAATAACAATCAATGAGACTCTAACAAATATTTGAAAATTGATTTGCACTATTCACTGAGCTTAACGAGAAGAAATATCCGAGTTAGAGCAACACTCGAAGAATTACTATTACGTTTAAGCCATAAACTTTGATTTTTACGATGCCATTTAAGCTATTGTTTGTATATAGTCGCAAATCCTGGGGAAAATGTGAATTTTCACACCGAGGCATATAACTTTTACAGTCGCTCGAGACGGTGTAAAGAGCAAAATAAATATAATTTTGAACTATATAAATGAAAATTGAGTGTCAGTATTCCCTAGACTAAATATACATGGTTATTTCTTAAATACTGATTTCGGAAAATTTATGAATCACTGGATTCTATAAATTACTTTCATTTACCGTGGAGAATGTGTGGGGTCCCCTATCCCACATGAAAGGTCAAATTGTGTGAAAGTTATTTAATTTACAGTAAAAGAAAGTTTTCATCTTGCCAGAGAAATTCAAGAGATTCTTTGTGTTTTTCTTCCCAATTTTCATTCGCTCTTTTTTTATATTATATCACATAATAAAACTTATACCACAGAGGAAATGGAATCATCAAATACTTTTTTTTTCTGTGTTTGATTGTAAAATTTTTTTAGCACTATACACGAGCAAGTGGCACATTTTTCACCTCGAGGCAACAAATCGATGACCTCAGTTATTGGACTTTTATATACTCTTGAGGGTGGCTTCCCTTTTGCCTGGAAAAATGTTTTTTACTCTTTGTGTTCATGTGAGCATTTTCACACGTTCTTTATTAGATTTTCACAATTTGTGTGAGACTTCTTGGACATGATTGGGAAAATTTGAGAAATTACACTGAAAACTATTTACAGACTTTCAATCACATTCGTCCATTTTCCACCTCATTTACCATTTTTTTTGTTCCTATTTCTTAGAAGAGAATTTCGTGGAAAAGTTTCATGTTGAGGTATCCATAATAGTAGAAATTCCAGCACGCGTTCTTCAACTTACACTCAAAAATTCTGTCTAGACACCATTAAGTATACTTAAAGCCCTTTGTCTCACAGTATTCACGAGTTGTTGAAGGATCCTTGGTATATATTCGGATGATATTCAATACGAAAATCAGAGTGGATTTTCTTTGAATGAAATTAAATGACAAAGATTATTTGAAATGTGTTTAAATAGTAGAGCATTGTAAGTTAACTCACAGGTTGTCGTATGGCAGAAGGTGTTATAATTTGATATCTCACGACCCTTAAATATTACACGTTCATATGCCAATTTTAAGTAGGGTAAGGGCTCATAATTTTGTCCAGTTTCTTATTTTGGACACTTTGAGGATAAAATTGGACACTAAAAATAAATTGATTAAAACCATGGATTTTTATTCCAATATTTGATGAATAATGAAATCTATCTAAATATTTGTTCTTTTTGGAAGATTTTAACACTGAAAAAGGTCATGGAGATGTGCACAGGTAGCAGAGTTGGCCTCAGATCAATGTCCAAGAAGGAGTACCCGCGACGAATTCCCAATTTTCCCTGTAAATCCTCATTTGGAGTAGTGGATAGACAGTGTGGACAGACTTTCAGAGACAAATCACAGATTTGACCACTGAGGAAGACGCGTTGTAGCGTCGAAAGCTTTGGCAAAGAATTTTGTGTTTACCTGTCCTGAAAGGATTGCACCCCCTGACGCATCCGGAGGGAGTTCATCTCCTTGACCTTCTTATGCAAATTGTCGTCAGTAATCTACCAAAAATTTTAACACTAAATACGTTAAATTTTAAATATGATTTGAGTTGAAATGCTTTAATGAAAATTCATTGTGAGCAATTCCTTACGAGAAATATGACAGAACTTTGTGTTTACTTCAGTCTTATTTAGCTGTGGTGAAGTACTAACAATGTTTCTTCACTTTTCTTGAGTGATATTATTGAATATTCATTGAAAATTGTGTTGATTCATGTTAATGGTGATTTGTACAATTGATTTGAAGTGAGATTTGTCTTGTGAATTACGTTTTTCGTGTGAAAAATGAGAAATTTTTTAAGACATTTACCAGTGAGGTGATACTCCTTATTTTGGACAGGTGTTTTTCTCTTGAAATTTCGTGAAGTTTTGGCTTTTGTGATGACTAGGTTGGACAAATGCCTAGAGAAACAAAGTAGCATCATCTCTACGAACGAGATGTAGTAAGAAAAGCCTTAAAAGGCTCCCGGAAAGGCCAGGGAATGAGCGCATCCGCGAGCACTTGGATTACCGAAGTCAACTCACTTTAATAAATGATATGGAAAGTTTCCGGAATTTTTGTGACATTCTACGTTTCCCTTAGTTACATGAACAGGAAGAGGTCTTGGTAAGATTGGTTCTTGAAATGAAGAACAATGGGCATCCTTTTGAGGAGGATTAGCTGTCCAAATTTACAGCCAAGTTGTCCAAATTAATAACCAAGTTGTCCAAAATTCGAGTCAAATTCACCTCTACATATCAATTCATTTTTAAACGTATTAGGACTAATTTTAGTAAAAACAAAGACAATAAACCCTTGCCAAGTTTCTAAACAACCCTTCTGAAATAGTAACAAAAAAAGTAACATAAAAAAGTCAATTAGTATTGCAAATATCGCACTTCAAACTTGGAACATCCTTGCTTATAAGTAGACTGTACAAAATTATGAGCCTTTACCCTAATTGATACCAATGGGAATTGATGTCAATTTTAAATGACTCGGTTTTTCTCATTTTTTCCCAAGTTTTTTCAGTGATTTTCGGATATGTTTTGAAGGTAGGCTAGGCGAATATTTCTTCCAAACATACCTGCGACCGGAAAATACGCAATTTTGAATTATTGGAGGGCTTTGATCATTGCAACCACTCTTTGAATGACCCATTTTTCAACTGATTTTGGTACATTTGTATTTTTGGAAAGGTATTGAAATTCTGAATCTGGCTATATCGGTCTCCATCGGCAATGAATTAGTTAAATACCGATTCTGATGATTTTCAAATGCTTTTGTGAATGAATCAATCTGATCTATAATAGACCATTAAGCACCAAAATATCATGCGAAAGACTAATTCACGGAGAGCTATATCTAGTGAGTTCAAATATTCCGCGCACGGCTAGGACGCTTTGTCATCTCCCTTTCAAGTTTTTTTTTATTGATTTGTCGTTTAAATAAGCCATTATCGTAACTTACTTTTATCACTTAAATCAGCAATTCTTGTATAGCCTGTATATTTTCATATTGTTACAAGAATTGATTATAACAATAAGTGATAAGAATAAATAAGTTACGACAATAATGGTTGATCCTGTGATCCGATTGTCGGTGCTATACTATTACTATTAGTGACGATAATAAGGAATCTCCCACACATTTTAAATTAAATAAATCTAAGTGGTTTAAAAATATGAAAATTACATAAAATACTAATAATATAAATTGACTTGAAAAGTTTTACCGTTGAAAACTTGGAAATATGTTTAAGGAATTTCTAGATATTTTCTGCCAAAATGCATGTTAAAATCTTATAGGGGAGACAGGGGTAGAATTAGCCAGCAAATGAAGCTTTTTTTTCGCGAGTGACTTCTGAAAAAATGATAAGTTTTGTCTAATATTTTTATGTTTCATAAGTAGCATTAGGATATTGGCTATATGAAACAGTGTAGTTCAAAGCTCTAAAATCCTTGGCTTTTTCTTGAGAGGATAATGAAAAAAGTATGGCACATTGGCTACACTTGCCCCGGCCTGGGTAGAAATAGCCACTTTTGGGGTACTAATTGCCACTAGTTTCCCAGATTAAATTTTAAACTGGATATACCAAAGATTGTTTCGCTTGATACATTGAAGCCCACTGATGCTAAATATGTTACTTAAACCTAAAGAAAAAGGCTTTAGCCAACTTTTTTATGACATTTTTGTAATTGAGGCAAAATTAATGCAAACATTCTGAAAAAATCTATTTCTCAAGTTCCTCATACAAATTGCAATATTGCTTGGAATATCAATAGTACTTTTTCATCTAACAATTATCAATCTATTAGTGAAAAATCATTGATAGTTTTAGCCCGCCACGGAAGAGTGACTACAACTGCCCCGAGGGCTGTTTCAGGGCTTATCATCTTATATAAAAAAGTGGATAATAATTATCCAAGTGAAAAATATTTTTTAATTAGGTTTATTAAACCAGAAACGAGGTAAAACTATGAAATCTTGTCTAGAAACTCAGAAAACCAAATGCTGGTCCAAAAACTGTAACATCAAAACTACAATTTTATACCCATTTTATAAAAATGCTTCTAAATTGTAGGATAACAGGATCAGAGTTATAAATATTTCTGGGAATATTGGGATGTATTCCTACTTTCATTAAAAAATACTTTGCTCATTGTACATTTTAAGAAAAACGAGAAAAATCCACTGTCTACTTTTACCCCTGGCTATAGGTACCCCGGTCTCCCCTATGTTCTATAAAACCATAATTAAACCTGTCAGAGAGTTCAAGTTATTTGTAATTAAATTTCACCTCAGCGTACTTGCGAATTTTGCTTATAAACTTAACACAAATTTCCATTAAGTTAAATTCAAGTTGAGTATAAGAACGATGCTTTTCCATCACCATCCGTGTTTTCTGGTTTAAAACATCTTAAATAATTTCGGCAAAATTGGTAAAATATCTTGTGAGTGAATTTGCGAATGGATGCTGAAAGGGAAAGAAGGAACTTTTCCATGTTGAAGTGAATGAAAATAACTTTTGAGAGTTAATTGCTCTTATCACTTTGGATTCCTCTAGATCCCCTTTCGTCGTCCGATTTATTATTCAAATTGAACTTCATAAATCCCTTTTGGTAATTGGTAAAAATTTCTGTAACATTTCTATAATCTTCACCAGTACAAATCCTCATGGTCGCTAATCCGATTAAGACTTGTGGCAATTTAGAATATCTACCATTCTTGCGACATTTCTAAAAAATACTGCCTCTCCTCTTATGAGATTAGGAAGGATTTTTCCAACCATTTTCTCACGAAAGACCAGTCTTGCCGGGAAATTCCTGAAAAAGATTAATTAAAATAAAACAGCTAAAGTCCTGAGGGAAAAATTCACAAACCAAACTCAAGGAAGCTAATAAAAGAAGTCATTCGAGAAATGTGATTTTTTTTTATTTTACTTATTGCGTAGCCAATATGCAAGATTATTAAAATGCTGAAGTGGATGTTACAACAATCATGTTTGTGGAAAAATGTATTATGAAAAATGTGAATGTAAGGAAAAAAACGCGGAAAGAATCTCAATCAATTTTTTTGTGCCCATTATCCACTTCTAAAATCCCAAGCTCTTCATGCTTTTTCTCTGTAACCATTGAGATAACTCATGGATGAAGATCTTTTTGTGTGAATATTTCACAATGCGAGAATTCGTGTTATACAGCCGATAGTAAGAGCTTTCTTTGTGGATTATGGATGTGGAATTGCATTTTTCACAATCATGCAAGAATATGGATTTGTACTCAAGAAATATTAAATATAGTTCTTTTTAAATTAAAGAGGCACACAGAGTGAATTGTAAATATAGCCAAAACTTTCTAGCAACATGACAAAATGAGATTTGTAGTTCTATAAATTTTTTTTTAGTATATTTGAATTTTGCCAGAGGGACACTAGATTGCGCTGGAGTCATAGTAGGTTTTCGTATACGTCAGAATAAACGTCAAATAAAACATACACGTCAATGGTCAAAACGCTACCAGAACAAACTTATTTTGACGTTTATTCGGTTTCCAACGGTTCTTGCACACCTCTGGTATACGTTATTTCAGAAATTAAATTTTTAATGAGGGTTTGAAATTTCAAATTACAGCCTTGAATCGATAATCTTGGAATTTGTTACAAGATTACGACTGTTTTCTTAACTCTTTAAAGATGAGTTTGTCAAAAATCGAGAATTCGAAAACATAATTTTTAAGACTTTCTAGAGCAAAACGTAACTTTATGTGATCGAAGCAATAATGTTATTTTTGGGACACCGGTGACTCAATCGTTTTTAAAGGCTCCCTTACCCTTAGAATACTTCGCAAAACTTAGCAACGAAAAACATGCACTTATCCATCAATCAGCTGTTTTGGTTTTAGGGGAGACCGGGGCAGAATTAGCCACGTATAGTATTAGATAGTGGTATCTTATAGTTTGCCTTCGAAGGAATATTGAGGAAACCACTCTTTATTCTAAATATATACTTCCCTTACTATTCATTGAAATATTTATCAACCTCATACAAAAAATTTTTGTACAAATTATACGCAATCATAAATTTCACTTGGTGGCTAATTCTACCCTGGACTCCCCTAACCCTTCAAGGACAGTTAAAAATTGAAGACCAGAAAAATATTTTTTGATTTCATAGAACAAAGCTTATCTTTAGATGACTATAGGAAATATTTTGTTTTAGGGGTTACTATTGATGGCCCAATCGTGCTTGACGGGTTATTTTTTTTTAATAATCAAGTCAGGCTATTAACTTATCCTTATAATATGCATAATATTTTATTGATTAGTGGTATATGTATGTCTTTTGAAGTCTCACAAAGAAATCCACATAAAAGAATGCAAGAAAAATCTTTAAAAGCTACAATTAAGAAAAATATCAATCACTAAAAGTTCAGAGCCTCCAAATCCCATGTCCTGTGAAACCCTGACCAATTGACAAAGCAAGAAAATTCTAGATTTGACCACTGAGGAAGGCTTGGAGTCCGAGTCTAAAGTTGTGGGAAAAATCGTCTTTTTCTAAGCTACTCCATACCATACTCCGACGCTCATCTGTTCTCTATTATTTAAATTATTCGTCGGAAAATACTTAAAATGTAAACTGATCATTATTTTTATTATAATTACGTTAAACCGTCGATCGACTTAAGTCGTAAGTGTGTCTAGGGCATCGGATACAGGTGACTTTGTCTTCCTGCTATTCGTAAGCTTTTTTTAATTCTAAGTATGGTCTTGACTTGACCGATTCGATCTACCATGCCAGATCGGTGAGTCACTCTTATCTACGGTATTAAACGGTCAAGGTACTTATCATGAACAACCTAAAACGCTATTATCATACACACTTAAATAATTAAAGATTGTAAAGCCAAAACACATAATAAAATTTGAAAAATCAGGTTTCCAGGATCGATATAAATTCTTTTCTGTCAGTTAAATTCTAATATGATTCTCATTCAACCTTTTTGTAATATTCAATCTTTCGTCTTAAAGGATAAATTGTAGTATATAATAGACATTTCACACAAAATACTGGTATGAAAAATTTTAAGAAAAGCCTAAAAATATGGTTTTGGAAAGGATTGGGGGGGGGGGAAACGTATGGAAATATTTTTTTTATTGGGGGGTCATCGAAGACCGGAAGTCGATATCTCTTACCGTTTAAGTTCCAGGACGGTGACAAGTTCTTTCTCTTTGAATTCGAGCAGTAAAATACTTGATCTAAATTGAGTGTAATCGAGCCCGTCTTTTAGAGGAGGGTGGAGCAGTTTCACGCAGTTGAAAGCTTATTTATTTAATCAAAGCTTTTATTTATTAGACGAATATAAGCAATATTTAAACTAACCCCATGGTATTGACTATATGCAGAACTTTTAAGTCTTTAATTTTCTGTTTTAATGAAACATGAAACTACTCCATATTTCCGTACTTAACATGAAAATTTTAGATTTATTTTTTTCTGAGCACTTCCACACTTTCAATTGTAATAATTGGTGTTTACTTAGAGAAAAGGAAGGATTATTTAAATTATAATTTAATTTTTGATTGAAACCCATAAAATATCTGGATTACCAGCACGTTCTTTTATTGACTGAAAGATTTCAATGCATTTAATGTTTTCAAAAATTTTAACCAAATATTGAACCCAATTGCTTTAAAATAAGGGGTGATTCATTTCTATATTTCACTGACAAGCATTCATGATTTGGTTTTCTAAGGTTTTGATAAAACCGGTCTGTATTTCTTGATTCTCACAAAAAATGTTCTTAGGTTTTTTGATGTAATATGTATCAGTTTTTTTAATTTATACCCTAAAAATGTTACAATACTAATCAGGAATAAATTGGACATGCTATTTAAAATATTCTAATTCCTAATTCGTATAACATTCACATTTAATGTTCTGTAAAATAGAATTTGGATTACAAAATTTCACGTACTGCAGTTGGAACTAAAATTTCGTAGCGTTTTAATAAAATAAGATAGAGCTTATCATATTGAGAATATACTGAGTGAAGGTTTTGCTTTGATATTCATATAGAATTTGCTTAGAATTAAATACACTTTATATCATGTTCTCTTTCAATAGTGTTTAATGCTTACAAAAACTTGTGATTTTAATCTATTCAAGGTTTAATCTATGCCTAATTTCCATATTATAATCTATGTATTAGCATGTTTATGGTAAAAGCTTCTAACCCTTCTAACTTTTGTGAATTTTAATGCTGGTTCGAGAGATGTGGTGCAAGAGCATCAGGCATTTTCGATGTGTCGCAACTTTTCTCTAATTAGAATTTGTTGAGAGCTCTAGCAATTTGGGCGGGAAATTATGAAAATGTCTAGTATGGTCAAATGATACAAGTTTATAGCACTTCCTCGCAAATAAAGTGCGGTTCTCTGATCAATTTTGCATCAGCAGCACCAAATGAACCCTTGAGCACGTAAATGAGAGCCTGCTGGAGGGTCGTTTGAGGAGAGTGCTTTATAGTCGCTTCTCCTCCCAGGTGCTAAACTCTACCGATCTACTATCTGCGAACTGGAGGACAATGAGGCTGTGTGAAGAGGATACTTTGGCAGGTGATTTGAGGTTTGGGGAGGATTTTCCTGACAGTCGAGTTGAGTGAATTCTTATTGATGACAAATCACATTGAGTCTCTGCCAAAATTTCCGACAAATCACAAGACAAACAGCTAGTACATTTTCTGCATTATTCGATTACCATCCAAATGGGAGATGGACTGATCCATGAGAGAATTTTCCGATTGCAAAATCAAGTTAAAATGTAGATATTTCTTCTGTACACAAAAATTCGATTTTTTCTCTTTCACTTCTTTTTTTTGTTTGGTAAAGAAGAGAATCTCAATAGGAAATTCCACGGCTTTTTTTTGTTCTCTTTCACTTTCTTCCCTAAAGCATATTTCTTATTCCTATCCTTCTACTTGGGCATTCCATCCCAATGTTGAAATAGAAGGTGAACTATTTTATTATTGCAGACATTCCAATTCCCTTCAATTTCTTGGGAGATTTTGATACAATTTTTCCCCATACGACTCCATCTGATAACAACATGTGATTTTTACCTCTTTCCCGCAGTTGAATATAAAAAAGTACCTTTTGTGAATATTTCGACAAATGCTGTAGCTATAAAAGTCTCCATGTATAAAACTCAGGAGATATCTAGTCGTAGAATATTCAGAGTGGATGAACTTTGAGTATTGACTGGAGACTCTCTATGGGACACAATCACTTGAGGCACATCTCTTGTACAAGGAGACTAACAGAATGTGTGTATGACAGAAGCAGAAGGACATGGAAGGAATCTCCAAGGGGCTTGTCAATTTGCCTAAGGATAACAATGATAGATAAAAGATTATTTTGTGGCATTCGTATGAAGTTAATCTGAAAATGAATTAGTTGTGAAAATTGAAAGTATTACTTCACTGACTGAGAGAAATCCGAAAAAATTAAAATAACATTCCGGAAATGTTAATTTTACCCTGCATTATTGATCTGAAATCGGTGTAAATATTATGCTTTTTAGGTGTACTATGGGTTAAAATTACCCTTTTTCATGTAAATTTTACACTTAAAAAGGTGTAAAATTAACATTAAAAAACGTTGATATATTTTTACAGCTAAAAAGTGTTAAAGTTACGAGGAAAAAAAAGTTAATCGCACCCTCTTTTTCTCTCAGTGTTGAAATTGATTGAAAATAAGATAGTCTGAGGGTCTGAGGTAATTTGATACAGCCTAATCTTTTATCGCAATTATTTTGCCAAATATCCAAAATTTTGGAATGATAAATTAATAGTAATTATTATGGAAAACGTGCTTTATTTCTTGACAATCGATATCCAAGAGGAACTAAATGTGGATTTGTTTAGAATAGGGTAAATGTCCTAATTCAAAACCATTTTCAGACACTTTAACTTTGACAGAAGATTCAATACATTAAGTTCATATTTTTTCTGAAAAAATTACATAAATTTGCTCCTTGACTCTTCTAGAATCTTACTGTTTAGTGAAAATTCTTTAGATATAATTTGAAAACTTCTCAAATACGAAAAAATACGCGAGTGTAAAATGTTCCTATTGGAAACAAATTAATCCAAATGAAGACAAGGGAAAGTTTCTAATTGGAGACAAACAGTGTAAGTGAAACCGCGACGAAAGGCTTCCAAAACCTTGTTGAGATGCTCTTGAGTGCAGGATTTGTTCTTATTCCTGGTCTTTTCTCCTTTCCCATCTAAAACAGTAAGAAAATCTCTCCAAAAAAAATTATATTTCCGGGGTTTTCTAATGAAGCATTTGCAGACACTTCAGAAAAACCATTTTTGTTCACGAAATTTGTAATTATTTCATTTGACAACTTCACGTACCGTTAACAATAAAGATTAGCACTTAATTTAACCAAAATTAGTCAGAAGTATGACAGAAATGTTAAACAAAACGAATAAAGAACAGTCACCTCATTGTGTTTTTTATTGGAAAACATGGTCGATCGATGAAAAATTCGATCGTAAAAGGTGACTTTTCATTTTTCTGAGAAATTAACAAATAAAAATTTGTGAATATGAATGGATTTTCACTTTATTTGGAGCAAAATTAACTAAATAATTAAACTGTGGTATAGAAAATATATAAATATAGTAATTTAGTACAGTATTTATCATGAAAACAATGACGTTTTCATTTGGAGTAGCGAAAAATTTCCATTTGGAGCAGGTTTTGAATTAGCTTAATTTACCCTATACTTTATAAACATTTACGAATGAGAATTCAAAGAAATAACTAAAAATTAGCTGCCTGAAACTACGTATCATTTCCTACTTGCACTTTTGATATCTGAAAAAAATATTGAATAATATTGACGTGGACCCTGCGATAACCAATCATTCACTTCTCATGGCTAAGTTCCATGCTCCCATGGTGGTTCGAACAAACCAGACTGACTCTTCTGTCCATGAATTTATTCTTTTGATCTCCTTCTAGAGAACAGATAGGATTGGCAATTTTAAAAAAAATCACCGTTGAAATATTAATAGGGGAATGTAGGCATGGTTCGAACAGAGTGAACCTTCAAACGATGCGAATTTTCTCTTTGTTTGCAAAGACCTGACCTACCATTTCTCATCTCGTTTCATGAACTTGATAATGATCTATCATACGGCTAAGAAATGACGAACTACCTCTTTGCAAACAAAGAAAAAATTTGCGTTGTTTGAAGGTTCACTCTGTGCGAACCATGCCAACATTCTCCTAGAGGAACTGGATTCTACAATAATAACTTATTTAAGTGGTTGCAACATTTCTATAAAAGACCGGGCCTCTCGCACCAAACTCCTCTAGTCCTGGCGACACTTTAACATCTCTCTCCAGGATCTCAGTAGCCCCAGCTGTTTAAGGACACTGTCCAGTCCACTACTTCTTGCATGGTTTCCTAGAGCGTTCTCTCATTCTTGTTCCTTCAATCTCACTGTTTAGTAGTTTCTTAGGCATCCTTTCAGCTGGCATTCGCTGGATGTGTGTCAGCTAACTGATCTGGGATGCTTTGATAGTGGCCGGTTAGTCCGGATACGACACTATCCACTAGCTGTTTCGCTCATTGGGCGTAGATCCGTTTCAGTATTCATCTCTCTTTTATATATCATGATATTTGATGACCGGGAGACGTTTCAAGAACGGAATATTGTTATTAGAGCATGGGAGCACCTATTCTCTACTGCAGTCCGCTCATTGAACTCCATCTTCACACTGTTATCAGAGTTTTACCGTAGGCCAGAGGTATTTGAAGCTTTTGATGACTTCTAAGTTCCAAAAAATCGAGCATGAGATTCTAGTGGCATCGTGGTGATGCGGGACCGGGTTGGCTTGTGGTCTTTCCCTCGTTGACTGTGAATTCTATCTTCTCCGCGACAGTGGCTAAGTTGACGAACGTCTCCTTCTACGCTACCGCACTTTGAAGTTTGTAGTGAATAAAGCAGGGGCCTCTCGACATTTCATTTTTCCATACGTTTTTGCATAGAGGCACTGAAGACTATTGGAAAGTATTTTCCAAAAGAGAATTGGCTTATCAGTCTGATATATTTCGAAATTTTGTATTACAAGCTATCTAAAAATACATATTTCATAATGTTCGCCGAAATAGTATAAAAACTACGAGCAAATTTGTTTAAGTCGTGGTGCAATATCTGCAAAATTTTTACAAGGAAAAGTGAAAAATAGCTTCACTTTTTATTAGGCTTGATGGGCCCCTGAAATAAAGCATTAAAATCGTGGATGAATGACCCCTCCAAAATGTTCCAAAGTTCCACTTGTTGGATGATTTTGTGAAACTGTAGTACAATATTGTGCCCTTGGAACTTTTAATGCATAAAATACGATAACGAATACATAATTATGCATCGAAAAGGGTAAACCCTAAAAATGTCCTCAACATGAGGGGAACACTTTTGCTGAATATTTTATCTGGAGCGTCTGAATGACTTGAGAGGTCCCCTCGAGGGAAATCCTTCTTCAGACCCTCTTTCACCTGAATTATCGATATAACACGTTTTTGCTCTTTTCCATCACCAAGTCTGTCCTTTTTGCCAACCAAGTGCGTGCCACGCACCGAATTGTTTATAGACAGCCGTTATATTTTATTCATCGGCCATTTTATATTTGAATTCAAGGTAGAAACATCCAAAATATTTCTTTTCAATATCAATTTATACGTTTTTTTTTCTTATTTTACGGCGCATTCCACTGAGATGGTCTATAAACAAAAATCACCCAGAATACCTTTATAGTAACTCCCCTCCAAAACAGTCTATTAAATGCTCCTCGTGCCCAGAAGCTACCAAAGTTAAGTCTGTGAGAGATGTTTGATGGATTTTATTGGTTATTGACTCACTTCTTGAGAAACATCATCGTGTGGCTCCCATTTCAAGGGAGTATGTGTGATTTACACATGTGGATCTTTTCTCATCCATCTCCACCTTCAATCATCCACTGACACACTTTTCTCACAATTTATTTTTTCTACGGACTTGAAGAGGAAAACTCGCGAGAAAAGCACGTTAACTCAGGGACATCATTTCCACGGCAGGAATTTGCATGAAAAACATCTTCCATGTGCCACTATAATGCTTAATATTTTTGTTGGACTCGGAAAAAGGTGAATTTACTGGGAAATTTATTATTTTCCTTAGACTTTAAATTATACAACAGATGAAATTGAGCGACGAATTTTAATTTAAATGATTTTTGTTGTTCATTATGGGATAATCTTGGTTCAATATAAATTCTATTAATAAACAATTAGATTTATCACAAATTTTAGGTTAATAAACACATAGACACAGGGGAGTGACATTATCTCTGAAAAATGCGACCGGTTTTAGTGTATTTTATTCCCTGTTTTCTTACACATTTCACGAGATATCTCCAAAACTACGTAGGTTGGCAATTTAGGGTTTTCGGTTGCCTTTTCGTTATTACATTGGCTTTTATTTTGTATTAGTATTTTATACTAATTTATTATACAATGACAGAAAACAGCTAATAAACTCAAAAGTTTTTTCGGCTCGCTAGAAACATATGGGAAACATAGAAAATGTTATGCCCCTGCATAGATATATAGGGGAAAGTACCCTCCATTCGAACGTTCATGCCTTCGAATAAGGCGAATTTTCTTTTAGCTTTTCTAAGAGATTTACAAATTTCTACTAAATTTTAGTAAGCTTATCATCAATTGTTGATAATTAGATGATAATTTAGTCTAAATCTCTTACGAAAAACAAAAGAAATTCAAATTATTTGAAGGCATGAACGTTCGAAGGGAGAGCACTTTCACCTAATAAGGGGGAAGTGTGGTTGCTTCGGATAATCCGAGCTTCAGACATTTCATTTTCGTTAAAGTTCTTAATCAGTTTGACCCATCACTGAGGGAAATCCGAAAAAGTTAAAATAACATTCCAGAAATGTTAATTTTACCCTGCAGTATTGATCCGAAATTGGTGTAAATATTACCCTTTTTAGGTGTATTGGGGGTTAAAGTTACCCTTTTTCATGTTAATTTTACCCTTAAAAAGGTGTAAAATTAACATTAAAAAATGTTGATATATTTTTATACCTAAAAAGTGGTAAAGTTATGAGGAAAAAAGTTAATCGCACCCTCTTTTTTCGCAGTAATGGCTCTTTCTAAAAAAAACTAAAACGCCAGTAGGGGAATTCTGTAACGATATGACAATGTCATATGATGAATTTTCAAAGTAAATTCGGGAGCAGGATAATATTAAAGTTTAATGAGCATCGAATGGCCATTGCAAGGAGTTGTATGAAGCTCTTTGCAACTGATATGCATTGCATTTTTGATAAGTTCTGAATTTACTACATAAAAAAGTTAAATTTGTCATATGACATTGCCTTGATAAGGGGCTCTCCGGTGGTGGCTAGTGGATTTGAAGTCACTTCACAAAGAAAACACTTATTCAATCTTTCCCAGAACTTTCGGTCCTGGATGTGGACCTTCTTCAGTGATCGACTAAACTATGTTTTTTGTACTTAATGAGGATCGTTATTTTGTGTGGAATTGAACAATATCATCACTTTCAGTTTATCAATTGGGTAGATTTTTTTTAGGAAATTGTTTTTACTGATTTTCAACTTTTGAGCAATTTTTCTTTAGGTATTGATGTGACTTGGCGCTTTCTGAGTCATCAGTACCTAAAGAATGATTGCTCAAAAGTTGAAAATCTGTAAAAACAATTTCCTAAAAAAAAACCTTCCCAATTGATAAACTGAAAGTGATGATATTGTCCAATCCCATACAAAATAACGATTCTCATAAAGTACAAAAAAAAACATGGTTTAGTCGACCACTGAAGAAGGACCACATCCAGGACCGAAAGCTCTGGGAAAGATTGAAGTAGTGTTTTTCTTTGTGAAGTTACTTCAAATCCACTGGCCACCACCGGGGAGTCCCCTATCAATACACATCACGCCAGTTCTTCAACCAATTATATGACATTGTCATACTCTTACAGAATTCCTCTGCTGTAGCTAATGTATATTATATTGAAAGGCTTTCAAGTGAAAGGGAAGACTTTTAAATGTTAAAATATTAAATTCTTATCACTTGAACAGAACTGACTTTGTTCATTGTTAATTTTAACCAATTTTAGTCATATCAATCAAAAATAACCAGGTTTTCAAATCCTTTCTCTAGAGGTTCTTGTTTCTAGGGTTTCTAGGTATGAATTTTCTTTTCTGACTGACCTTTTTTCACCAATTTTTTTCGTATTATAAAGAACAATAAATTAGTAATTAATAAAAATTTTGTATGTTTAAGTTAAAAAAGCAAAAATTACAATAAGGTAAGTGAAACGTATCGACCATGAAGGTTGGATCGTTACCCGAAAATAAAATGATTTTTGAAATATTATTCTTCATTTTTAACGAGTTTTTTGCGATTATGTAGTCAAAAAGCAAAAACCAAGGAATAATTTAGAAAAAATCATTTTATTTTGGGGTGACGATCTTATCTTAATGGTCGATATATGTTCGACTTACCTTAATTAAAAATTTCCCAGAAATAGTGCTCACTTTTCAGACTTAATGAATAGATCATTAGCTGCCTTCTGCTCTTTCCGTAATTGGCTCAGAAGTTTTCAAGCTATAGGTCAACTCCGTCTAATTCCTCTACTTCAGATGGTTTCCACGAAATCTCCCTGACGTCACTCTAAATCTCAGCAGATTTCCTGGAGAAATTTTATCTCATCCAATATTCAATATTTCTCAAAAATCGATAGAAGAGTATTATTAATAGGGTGAAAGGTGAATCTCTTTCGCTGAAAAAGCCAAATGATCGACAGGTAAATTGAGGCGATGGGTTAGGGGAATGTGTCATGAAAAGACCGATTAGCGATGGACTGATGGTGCAATTAGTGGAATATATGAGGCTTTTTGGAGTCACTAACTGAGTCCATGTCATCAATTGCTTTCACCCTGTAGCTGGACTGAGGTGAACTAAATTTCGGAACTGTTTCAGTATAGAAAGCACGCGAACGTAGCTTTATAGGTCTGAGATATTTACTTAATTAATGATAGCACATTATATTGATTTTCATATGTTTGTTCACCTCTTGAGTATAATTTGGAATTCATTGAGAGACGACGACGACTTATCGGGAAAGATTTATTGAGACAATCGATTTTATCAGAAGCTGGAGAGAGATGGAGTATTGCCAGGGAAGTTCTTCTCTTCACGGAAATACCATTAGTCAATCTGACCAGGTAGTATCTCCGAGGAGAAGATGTTCCAATGAAATATGATACGTCAACTCGACTCAATACTGTCGAATTTATTTTAGATTCATCTTCTCCATTTCCTTTGAAAAGGAAAATCTGTACCGTTTTACTGAAGATATTGATTATGAAAAATTTTAAGAAGGGGTCTGCAGATTTCTTGTCACTATCCTACGAGGTAGCATGGAACATTCATAAGAATTCTGAAGTATAAATTCTTTTGAAATACAAAAATGCTACACAATTTTTTTGAAAATTTTTTGGTAACGGATTAAAAAAAAATAGTAAAAATGTTGGAATTTTTTGAAGAACTGCATGAAAATCTACAATCAATTGGAAAATTTCCAGACTTTTCCTTAAATACTACACTCACAGTGAAATAAGTAGGATATTTTAAATTTAGGAAATGTTTAGGAAACTTCCTTGGAGATTTCTGTAAACAGTCTAATGCAATTCCATGAATTTTCCGATATCTTTAGTATTTTTTTTAACAGTAACGTTCTATGAACATTTCTTGTGAATCTCCGTGTATTTTAGCACTAATTCTTTTGATTGTAAATTATAAATTTCCTAAACGTGACACGGATATTTCCTCTTTTTACTGTGAAAATTTGTATGCCATTCTGAACAGAGTGTAGGACATTTTGCTATAGGGTTGCGTATTAAAAGTGTAATTCAAGTCGATCCTGTGGTGTATGTAGATGGAGTTCAATTTATTTTCATGATGAAACTCGCACCAGGAGCTACATATATTTGTGGTATACCAAACAGAAAATGATTGTAATCAATCGAATGTGATGATATTGAGCAAGAAATTCGTCTCTCGTATTTTATTGCCTGACGTCTCTAATGGAAACCATCGAGGAAAATCATTAGAATTGATTACACCCAACCTTTTTTGGGATTGTATATGGAGAGGAGAAAAAAAGCCTCAGAAACTTTCACCGCACGACAGCTTATGCAGAAAGTAACTTTTCTTTGCCATCAAACCAGAAAGCCCACAGAAGGGGTCGAAGGACCATGTCACAGTTGTTAGAGTCAGAGTGTCATCCCTACTAAAAGTACTTCAAGTTCCCCCAAAACATGGGTTGTCCTCAGACTCACTTTCTGTGGTATTATTTTACCATTGCGTGTATTGGACATATCACATTTTTTTTTCGAAGTAACAAGAGAGTTTTCCCATTTAATAAATGGATTCCACCCCCTTCAGCTAAACTATGCTGCACAACATGACATTAAACGACCGAAAAATTTCAAAATATTGCTGTTTCGATATTTGTTAAAGAGAGTGGAAGTATTATACACCCTATATACACCCCATTGTCACCATAGTTGGATATGTTTACATGGGCTTTTGACCTTAATATCCACCCCTTATTCATGAACCTTCACAATATATTTGTGTCACAACCGCACTAATTGATAAAAGTAACATTATAACCAAGAGTAATTGATCAGGAACATCAGTGGAACAATTTCAATAGAGAACAATAGAGCGTTTTATGCCCTTTTGTTATTTTATACAAAGGCTTCAAAGGATTGTGGTTCCATTTCATACATTTCATTTTTGTTATTTAATTAGATTTTCCAATGATTTTTTTCAAATAAATCAATCATATGCAGAAATGAATAGGAATTAGTTTATAAAAGCTTTATTAATTACAATGATAATGCAGGCTAAATATCCAACAGAGGCTCTATGTCTTTTCACAAATGAATGATTTTGAGTTTTTTTTTAATTATATTATATATTCATTATAATTTAGAAATTTATTAAAATTAGAAGTAACTTTTTATGCAAAGTTAAATACCAAAATTCAAAATGAAAAGAAGAATTGTGTGGTTACCAATAAATTGAATTGCATTAAAAAATATAACCGATTTAACATTATAAGGTCTATTATACATAATGCAAATCAGTAAAAATTTCAGAGAAAAAAATTAGTTAAATAATTCTACCGGTCGAGTTGAGTAACAAGCTGACTTGAGAGCACTGCGCCTCGTATTTTATAAATAAATATTGTATTATAAACATTCCTGAATGTCTCGTATCTGGTACTTCTAAAAATCAAAATTTCATCTTAAGATCGTACATTTTACTGCTCGAACTCAAAGGGATAGCAGTTATATAATCCACTTTGTTTTCAACTTCTGACACGGCTAGATGCCAAACGGTGAGAGTTATCGACTTCCGGTCTTCGATGACCCCCCCCCCTTCACAAGCCAACATTATCTAGGACAGTCTGTTTTTCCTTCTCCCCTCACCACACTTCTACCCCTCCAAAACCTTTTTTTTTGGTTTATTTCGAAAGCGGTTCCTACGATTCTTTTGATTTTCGAAAATATGTTTTAGAGGTAGTCAAGGTGAATATTTCGTCCTTGTGCACCTATGTTCGAAAACCATTTAGATATCGAATTTTCGAAGATCAAAATTTAACCACTTTGGAGGGTCTATTTTTCAACAGATTTGCTTAATTCTTGATTTTTTGAAAGATCTTGAAATTTACAATCCAACTGCATCGGACTTAATCGGAAGTGAATCGGCACTATACCTGCATATGATTTATCTTTCTCGGATTTACTTTTTTATTTGTTCGTACACTTGTTACTCATGCTAAAATATTCTAAAACCTACTTTTCTTAAGCAATTTCTTATTTCAGAGTGGTTTTTTTTTAATATCAGTCAATTTAATCGGTAGTAAAGCGGTATTTACCCAAAAACATGTGAAAAGTTATATAGTACACGGATAGCTCTTTCTCGTGAGTTTGAGCACTCTGTAAGTTCAGCGCTGTAAGGCGCTTTGTCATGTCTTTTTATTTTAAATTGATATTAAACACTATTATTTTACATATAAATATAAATTACAGTAGAGCTCCGCTATAGGCCATCACTCTATAGTCCACAATTTATCGACCGTTGATTTCAAAACACTGATTTTAAGTTAGGTTCCCGTCAAATCATTGCTCTACCTGTCGATTTTTCTCGGAGGTTTTTTGAATTGTAACGGTATATTCTAGTACATTCAGAGGAAATCTGTAGATTTTCGACAGAATTTCTGCCTGAAAATCTGTAGATTTTCGGCAGAAATTCTTCCGAAAATCTGCAGATTCTCGGCAGAATTTCTGCATAGAAAATCTGCATAGTCTCCATTTTCTCAACAAAAATATTGTTGATTTATCAAGAAACTGTAGAAGTTTCAAAGAAAATGGTAGGCTTTGCTTAACAAGTATTACCGATTAAACATTTAAGATAATTAAAAAGTCGCGAGCAAAAATACTAATTTCTTAAAAATCGCCAATCGAATGATACAAAAAACACGAAATTTAGGTCGACAATGCGTTTAAAGATATCACTTCACTATTCTTTACTTATAATACGACGTCGCAGAATTCTTTATTTTATATAAACACTGTGAAATCACCAAGAATCACTATATTGATTTATGCAAACTTCAGTGAAAAATATTCCATCTTTTCTGACACAGTTGTCTGGAAAGTCTGGAATGTTGAAAAATCTACGGAAAATCGGCAAAATATCTACAGAAATTCGTCAGAGTATGCACCAGGATTCGTCAGAAAATCTGCAAAAATTTCTGACGAATTTTGTCCCAAGCCTAAATAAAATTCGTAGGAATATCTACAGATTTCTCGGCAGATTTTCGGCAGAGGTGTAGATATTTTCTGCAGAAAACTTAAAGATATCTGACGAAATTATTTGATGGGTTATGTTCTTTTAGTACGCGACATGCAACGTTGTCATAATTATTTTAATATTTTTGGTAAACTTAATTGAGTAATTGTGATAATTGTGATCCATAATGAAGAGAGCGAGGACAAGTACCACAATCGCAAAGAAAGTAGAAGCTGTCGAGCAATTTCAAAAAGTCGTTGATAATTTTAAAAAATGACATGGACTATATATAGTGCGACCTAAGTGTCAAATCTGGAACCAAATATGGACTATAGCGAAACTCTACTGTAAGTTTTATTTCACTGGGAACTGTTGCACAGTGATGAAATTCAAAATATAAAATGATACCTTATGACATTTTATAAGCTGTTCAAATGTATGGTAGCATGAGATATTGTATACGCTGTGTACAAATGCAAGAGATGCAAATAATTTTAGTTTTAGATCACGCCCAGTAAGAAGTTATAACCAACTTCGGTGGAGATTATTGAATATTTAATGCTCTGTGGAGATAAACTATAACATTACTCAGAAAACCTTCTTCTTCGTTTTAATAAAAGGTAGTGCCTGAAGGATAATGTGATTTATACAACTAAAGAAAATTACATGCTTAATACTTTACAAAACTTATACTTTGTCTATAATTTAGAACAATATTACAGAAGTATGGATTGGAAGCTTTATTTTTAGGGGAACTACATTAGTGAGAGTGGTATATTAAGTTTCCTCACAATAAAATATTTATTTTATAATGAATATACTTTGTCAATTTCTGAACATTATCGATAATCGTTTTTTTTTCTTAAATGTTTTTGTTCTTTTATTAGTTACAGGGGGCGGGGTCTATATTTTTTTGATTGATCTTTTACCCATTTAGTATTAGTTTATAAGGCAACTTGTGCTTATCGGATTACAAATGATATCTAGATTTGTATATTGCGGCATTTATTATAAAATTGTTTCTGTTTTAAATATAAAAATTTCTTTTTAAATTTGTTCAAATTTAACTTTAAAAATACTTGTACTGTAATGACAATTTGTACTGAGAAATGACAAATTGCTGTGTTTCAGGATATCAGAGAAAATATACTTCAAATATTTTGACAAACATATTTAATCCAATGTAAGATGTTACATGTTTCTCATAGCAACGAGATAACTAATGGATTCCTAATCTGGATTAAGTGTGATAGATTTTGCAGAAGGGAATTGCATGACAGGGTTTTACGAGCACTACCAATGAATGAGATATGAGAACACAATACATTTTATTTGCATTTATTTAGCCTCTGGATGTCATGAAAATGTAGTAAAATGCTCCAGAACTGGGCCATCAATTATCCGTTCGATTAGTCTATGTTGCAACAAATTCTGCCCTCGAAAATTATTAATGTCCATTAATTATTTTTGGTGAATCTAATGACATTTTAACACTCTGGGTTATAAAAAAAAGACCCAGGAAGGAAAAGTCAATCAATAAAATTTGATTGTATGACTCTTTATGTGGATCATTTTATACTTTATCATCCGGGAAAATGAATTTTCAGTACTTTTGTGAAGCTTTGAGTAAATCTGTTGCGAATAAAAAATTAATTTATGATGGGTAATTGAGGTTTAAAGGCAATTTTAGAAACGTGTAAAATTTTAATAGTATTTTCTGGAAGATTTTTCGATATAGGATTACCCGAAAATCTTGATTTCTAAATTGTGTGGGTAGGATATTTGATGGGATAGATTGGAATATAATATCCTTTTTGCCAAGAGAAAGGGAGAGTGTTGAGCAAAAGCCATTCTTCTCATTGCCAATAAAACACTTTCCACGTATGTGCTTGGCGTAAATTTTATTATTAAATTCTCCATCTCTTCTAATGGCTTTGTTATGTTTGACATTATAAATATTCCTCTCCTTGTATTCTCCTCTTCTTTGGCATTCATTATCCCTTCTTCACCAGCAGAGTTTTACTCAGTTTTTGTGGGATGGAGAAAACATATTTTGGTTTTTCCATCAACATATTTACCATACAATTATCCTGTATTTAAATTATTTAATTTAATTTATTATTTTAGTCCTCAGCATTAATGATGTCAGTATCCTGTGGTTTAGGCACGAAGAGAGAATTTATTAATGAGGTTATCCGCGGTAATAAAAAAATCTTATAATTAGATGTGTACTCGTGTAGCATGAGTGTTTATTTATTTAAAATATAATATGTTAGCGACACTAAACAATGTAATTATAAAGGGGTTTTTAGATCCATTTTTACAGCGGTGTTACGTACGTTTAAATTCCCTTCTGTATACTTGTAATTACTTTAATTTTCATCGTAAATTAAAGCTCTTTATTATTTCACCGAAATTTCTTCGAAAGCCATTAAAATTTCATGATTAAAGTCAATTTCTTGAAAGTAAAAAAAAAAAGCAACATTTACCAGTCTTTCCAATTGAAAGGGTTTTTCATCCGTAGATATTTTTCACAGGAATATTTATTATAGGGAATCGCAACTAAACAGCAATTTAAGAACATTTAAGATATTTAATTTAAGGAACTTAACCGATTTCTAAGAAACGTTTGAAGTTAACATTCAAACATGTGAAGCTAATCGGAGACCCTTTATAAGGCCAAGTCAGTTTTCTCTGACCGAAAATTAACAATAAAAATTACACTTATAAGCAAATTGAATGGAACGTCTAATGATTTGATGTATATTTTATCTGTATGGACGATTGTGGGGTCCATACAGTAGAACCCCGCTTTAGTCCATATTTGGTTCCAGATTTGACACTTCAGTCGCGCTATAGTCCATGTCATTTTTTAAAATTATCAACGACTTTTAGTATTGAAATTGCTCGACGGCTCTCACTTTCTTTGCGATTGTGGTACTTGTCCTCGCTCTCTTCATTATGGATCACAATTATCACAACCACTTAATAAAGTTTGCAAAAACTATTAAAATAATTATGACAACATTCCATGTCGCGTACTAAAAAAACATAACCTAACTTAATATCAGTGTTTTGAAATCAACGGTCGATAAATTGTGGACTATAGAGCGATGGCCTATAGCGGGGTTCTACTATATATAGCCCATAATCTTTAAGAAGCTTTCCTGAAAATAACAATAATTGATAATTTTCGTTCTTAAGAAAAATATTATGTAAGATATGGTAGTTTCCAGTCCCAAGAGGTGTTTGTTTGAAAACAAAAGTAAATATGAAAGAAATATTAAAATATTTTATATCCTACAATCCTCTACCTGGTGACAAACTTTAGAAAAAAAGTAACTTTATTCAGAGAAAATAATTTTGTTTATGTCACATCGGTGTTCTGATTGTCCTTAAAGGGTTTAATCATTTTTATAGGCAAAGCTCTTTCAAGTTTTCGGAGTAAGAATTTCAGAATTCTACGGGTTTCCCACTTAATCCATATGGTTCACATGCTGTATTATTCTAATAAGCAATAAGATAAGCAACATTTTTTATAAAAAAAAATTGACTTAGGATTGTGTATTATACGTAAATGACTCAGTAGATTATGAAAAATCATTGCAATGCTTATTTTTGAAATTCCATATCTTCGAAAACCGGGCAAAACATTAAGACTAAAGCTAGCGTAAAGCGATCTTCAGATTAGAGATTTAGCCCAGTTCATGATGATCTCAAATGGTCAAAATCCTAAAACGCAACCAATTACATTGGTTCTTCAGCATTAGATAGGTTATTTATCCTTAATAATCCAATCCAAAGACAAAATTTTCCAAAAATCTTCGCTGATAAATAAATTAGAGAACTAGGGGAAACTTTAGTGAACACGGGGTAGTTATAAACACTGCATTTTTTAAATTATACATAAATTAGATTTAAAAGGACGGGACCTATATAAATTCATAGATACTATAAGGATCCTTTGTCCACTGAAGAAATGGTCGAAATAAGTCAGAATAGTGTTCAGTGTTTCGTGCTACCACATGTTTACTACTGCCCCAGTCTCTCCTTAAGCCATATGGCTAAGCTTTAGGTCTGAAGCCTGTATAAAAGTAGTCCTTCAAGCTCCTTAAAATAATTGACCATGGGAATACTGCTTAGAAATTGGGAACTTTCAGGAATTAGGTTAAACTTGTAATTTGAAATCCGTTTAATACAGTCTTTAGACTAGAAGTTTACATGGGCTTCATGTCTAATTCACTAGAAACACTTACTATTACTTAAACCTCGTTGAGGTTTCACGTAAATCAAAATAATGATCAGCTTACATTTCCATTAATTTCTGACCAAACCCGTCTCTCGCCTTAAGTCAAGAGACGTCTCAGTTAATGCGAAACTGATAGGAATTTAGTTAAATCATAATTTTGAATATAATAATAACATACAGCCGTCTCTCGGCTTAAGTCGTAAGGACATAAGATTTGGTCATGGCTTAGGTTTTGTAATTTGTTACAACGTTACAAGTCAATATTTTTGAGAAAATTTTGACTACGTATTGAATATTAATAACAAAAATAATCCATTTTGAATTTTGAAAAACCGTTATTTTTTTCTTGTTTAGGAATTTAAGACCTTTCGGAACTAAACTGTTGCTCCAATCTGAAATGCGCATTAGTTCAATTCCCGAAAGTCTTGAATCTTGTTAATCTTTCAGAGTTCAGGAAAGTTAAGAGTTAAGCCGTAAGAAAACATAGATGTAAAACTCATTAAAGCCAGGCAAATGTGTATCTTTTTTTTTTGTCGGAAAATATTTTCATATTATAACCTGTGGTATGAAATACCTGAACTAAATTTTCCGTGAAATGTTGCATTCTATGCAGATAAAGTTCTTATTCATTGGAGAGAGTTTATTAAGAGTAATCAATATTGAAATTTAAATTTCATAAAGTCAAACCCCTCTTCAAAACTGTAGCAAATTGTTAAAAACTTCGACGACTCCACTCCATACTGTTTTAAGTAAATTTAGACCTTTATTACTCGGAGAGAAATGCTATTTGCAATATCGAGTTCTACTTATCTATCCTATGTTCGGATGACAGGATATTCAGAATACGAATTTTGCCAACTTCCTTCAAATAGCTCTTCTGAAAAATTGTAATTTTGAGATAGCACAGTGCGGAATTTAATCCTAGATTTTAAATATGAACCATATATGTACATGCGAGGTAAGGGTAATGAAAATCTTTGTTTGGAAATCAGAAATTTTGATAAAATCAAAATTGTTCAACTTTTCTGTTGAATATTCGTACCATCATTAATAATGTAAGGACGTTAGGGCGATTTAGGTATTCAGAGGTATCATAAAATGAATTAATATCCATTTTATGATCCATCTAAGTATATGAAATAATATCCTAATTTTAAAATGGAGAAATTATATTAAGATGTACATAATTTCATCTTGAAGGAGAACTTTTTCTCCAGTGAATGAATTGTCAAATTTATTATGATTAAGAAAAAATAATATAAAAGTTAAAAGAAAATGCCTATCTAGAAGATTATCAGTTATCTTATATAAAATATGACAATTTTGCTAAATTTGTGAGAACATCCTTGTGGTCAACCTTTGTTAAAAAGCATTACAAAAATATTCTTTTAGTATTGCACGACCTGGGTGGTTTAACCCTTTAAGGACGATTGGGTCACCGGTGACCCAAAAATGAAATTTTTCCTACGGCCTTCTCAAGCTATGTTTTGGTCTAAAAAGTCTGAAAAAGTGATATTTTCAGACCCAAATTTTTTGACCTTCTCGTCCTTAAAGGGTTAAAAACAAAGCACTGGTTTTATTTTTCAACGGTTCTAGGTTCAATTTCTGTATCAAACCTGCATCCAATAAAACAATCTGAACCATTTAAATGTTTTGGAATTTCTCTTTATATTTCAGATACATTATACTAGTGAAATTGTTTCATTTTTGATAAACTTATAACAAATTTAGCAAATGGAGTGTGAATGAAATATCTTTAATAGAAATCGACATATGTACCTTTGTAATCCGGTGAACTGTTTAGTTCTTCCAATATAAGAATCTCGATACGAGTAACTATAAGTATTTGTAGATCAACTTTGTTAAGTCATTTAGTAGACGAGGGTTTAGATTACAGAATCGGAAAATAGTCCGATTGAAGTCATTCTTTACTTAGTTAATTCGAAATTCTTTTCGTTTTTCAAAACATCTAAAAATATTCTTTACATCATTCTGTATTCTAAACAAACACTTCTTTTTCATTTCAAATTATTTTCAATAAACCATACTCTCTCTTAAAAATACACGTGCTCATAATTATTTTATTTGATTACCTATAGAGCTCAATGTTTTAATATTTGATTTTTCTTTTATTTGTCTATTTCTATTTCCAGACTCTTCAAACCAAAAAGTCTCACCATATAAAAAAAACCTTTTAAGAGGGAGGGTATTATTTTTGTGTGATTCCTCCGAACATTTAGGAGTGACGGAATCTCCTCAGGGTCGTGTCATTTGACCCGAGTGTGTTGTTGGTGGTGTAATTGAAAATCTGGGATTGGGGGTTGCGCGTCGGTGACCCTTCGAGGACATTGAGGTTTTGGGTGATTTTCCAGGTTTCGCTCTTTTGTGATATAATATTGTTTGGGTAAGAGCACGTGGGACTTGGAAGGCATAGGGGGTGTTAGATGAGCATAGGAGCGGGTCCGGTGGATGCTAGAGCCGAGCCAGGACCGATCGCCATGCATCGTGGGGGCCAGGAATGTACGTAATATTCCCAGCAGATGAACTACTGTGTATGACATACGGTGCTGCTGTGCCGAGATTCAAGCCACGACCCACTCTGGACAACCTGCGCGAGCCTCTCGTCTTGTCCCCCACCAGGTCCCGACCCCCCAGCCCCATCACCACCCTCGATGACTCCCTCGACCGGCCCGCCGACCCCATTGATCCCACTGACCTCTCCGGCGACGAGCCCGCCTTAGACGATCCCTTCTACGGACGTGACCCCAACGAGTTCTTCGAGACTGCTGTTCACTATCCCGTCCTCCCACCACCGGCCACCAAGCCTAAGAAGAACCGTCCACGTCTCCATCTGCACCTCGGCCGCCTCGGACGACACGCTGCTGTCGACCACATTGAGCCGACCCGTCTTCGTGAAGATCTCAACATCCACGTGTCCAATCCCACCTTCACGCGCGAGAACCTCAGCAAGCGCAACTATGACGCTTTCTTCGAGTCCGGCGAGCCCGTGTACTCGATAGAGAAGCGTGCCCCACCACCAGAGCCCCCTTCACCGCCCATCATACCCGAGGAACCCCAACGCCACTCCCTGGGTCTCTTCCATCAGCGCCCGAAGGCGCCGCCCCGTGCCCGCAGTGCCGATCCCGAGGGCGCCCTCGAGGCGTCCCAGAAAGGTGACAGGTGCCCTCTCGAAGTCTCACCATCTGAGTGACTAACTCCCGAGTGTCCGAGTTTGCTGCCCGACGACCGCCCTCTGCTTCCTACCCGAGTTGCCGACCCCTAACACGTCCACCCCACGATACCCTAGCGTGTGAGTTTGACCGTTTGCTCCGCTTCCACTACTAACCTCCAAAGCAATGTTTGTATCGTAATATGCCAAGAGCCTAAAATGTTTTCTTTTTTGTGTGTGGTTTATTTGGTGAGATTGATATTAACCTCTATCTCTATTGACTTAAGATTATCTGGATAATTATTTCTACAAACCGAAGGAATATCCTGGTCCTATTTTGATTTTGAACGACAAAGCGAGTTTTTACGCTTCACCTTTAGTCTGAAGGTTGCATAAGGGAGAATAATGTATTTTTACATAGTACGGAAAATGAGGATAATTCGGAATCATTCCTAATTCGGAATTTAAAGATCTCCACACTGTTTTAGATGGGCAAAGAAAAAACACGAGGAAGTACTCTTCAGTGTGTAAGGTCTCAAATAAGCACAGGCTGGCCCTTAAGAGTATCAAAATCTGTGAAATTTAGCAGTAAAGGCGTAAGATAACCGATTAAAGGTCTCTTACATAAAAATCCTTTACTTAATCGAATGAAAAAGTGGGAGTCGGCCCACAAAAACTGGTTGAAATAGATATGGATTTCTCGTTTATTAAAAAAATAATAATGGAAATGATATCAAATTTATGTGTATTTTTGTGTATATTGGACCTAAAAGCTAATTCCGGTTTTTCATTCGTGAATAATTCAAAATTTATAAACAAAGTCTACAATTTTAATAGCTTGAAATAACATATTTGAACGCATATTATCTCCAATTTAATTTAGGGGAAAGTGTTCTCCCTTCGAACGTTCATGCCTTCGAATAATGTGAATTTCTTTTGGTTTTCGTAAGAGATTTACACTGAATTATCACGGAATTATCAGTAATTGATGAGAAGCCAACTAATTATTATTATTATTATTATTTATTTCAATCAATACCAATAGGGTCCGCCCCTCTTACATGGTTTGAAAAAGAAAGACAATCAGAAAATAATAACAGAGAAGAAAGAAAGGAAAAAGAGAAACGAATTTAGCCTGGTCCAGTCTGGTAGAATCTAGCGATGCCGATCAAAGACGATCTGGCATGCAAAGGAAGGGAGTTGAACAGGACAACCCCGTCGACAAAGATAGTTCGCGAAAGCTGGTTAGAGTGAGCTCTCGGCACCAAGAGTCCCCGTACCGTGGCAGAGACCCCAGGAGTCAGAAGTGAGGTCAAGTTTTTAACTAATATTTAATAGAAATATGTAAGTCTCTTAGGAAAACTGACAGAAAATTCAAATTATTCGAAGACATAAATGTTCTAAGGGAGAGTATTTTCCCCTACACGGTAAAAACTTTTGGACACTGACCAAAATATTGGAACAAGTTTTTCTTGGAACAATTTTTTTTTGGAATCAATTTGTACTGTACGGGTGACTGACTGTGAGAGGAGGATATGATTTTATATTAGACGAGCTACTTTTTGGAACAAATTCGTTACTAATATTGGTTATCTTTTTGAGTCACGTAAAATGAACAAAATTGTGCCAAAAATTATGGTGTCCGTGGACGAGCTAATTTTTGTAACAAATATGTGCCAAAATTTTTTACCGTGGACAGTATGATAGCAGGATTAAATCAAGTCAATTTGCTCATTATTTACTTGATCTAAGTTGTATGAGCTGTATAAATGATTTTTAAACTCCTTTTAAATCCATAATTTCTGAGTGATAGTATTTAAAGGGATACATGAAGCTTTTATTTGTAAAACTATAAATAAAATTTTATCAAGGGGTAACTTATATCGGGGAACTCGGGCTAATCTGGCCAGAGAACCCACGGGGAACCCAAATGTTTTTCAAGGATATCTCGGGGATCCGATATTTTTACAGAGAACCCGGAGGAACCCATACATTTTTCAGGAAACCCGGGGAATCCATTCATTTTTCAGCAAACCCGGGGAACGCGGGGAACCCATTCATTTTTCAGGAAACATTCCGGGAAACCTATATATATATATATATATATTTCAGAAAACATTTCGCGAACCACTGATACCCATACATTTTTCAGGGAACATTTTGGGAACCGGGGAACCCATGCATTTTCAGGAAACTCTCGGGGAATCCGGGAAGCCCATTCGTTTTTCAAGGAACTCTCGGGGAATCCATTTGGTTTTTCAGGAAACTCACGGGTAACCCTTATTTTTCCGCGGAACCGGGAACTCGAGCCACTCTAATTACTTATGAATATCCCCTTGAACTTTATCAAAGCTCCATTTGATCTAACAAAGCTAGTAAGTTTATTTTTTGAAATGCTTCGAATACAAATAAAATGTGGGAGGTATCTGAGGGAGCTTTACCAAAGAAGATTTCTCATAGAATTCAGCTATTAATAAATCTTTGGGTTGTCGACTCCTTTTGTTGATTCCCAGAAGGATAATGGTTTATTTATGGTGGCACTAGAACACCTAGACGACAAAATGATGACGTCTACAGTGAAAATTCCTGGAAAATGTTTGTTTCACTTAACAATGATTGAAGTCTGAGTCAATAAAATGAAAAAAAACATACACGTGCAATAGTATATTTATATTTACTTTAATAATGATAAATATGCACAAGGAATTTTCCAGAGGTGAAAAAATAGGCGTCCCAAGTTTAGACCGAAAGCTTTTATTTTTCATGTAAATTTATCTCTTGCTCCAACGTCATTGGTCATATCTTTGGTTTACGTCATTAAACCTGGCGGTACGTCAAAGAGTAAATTAATTGAAAGTTAATTTCCAAAATCGGAGACATTTCAATTGCGACGGGATTATCCAGTAATTTGAGCTCTAATGAAAATTAGCTGAGAATGTTATTTTTGGAGCCCATATTGTAATATGTGTTTAAATGGTATTTTCATTGGCAAAATAGACGGGTTTTGGGCAGCATAGAAGGGAAATCCTATTAGATACCAAACGTGTTAGGAATGCCATTTGTCGTTCAACGGATTAAACCATGTGCGATTTTCATTGACAAGACCAGCTCTAATTGATTTCGGCTTTTCCTGAATTTCCCTGCAACTCCTCAATCATTCAATTTAATTCCATTCAACAAAATATCGCACAAGGGGCTGTGGGGTTTTGTAACACCCCCATCGAAAAGTGCTGTATAAGTGACTTTGTTAAACTCTTCAAAAACTCACTTAAACCTTATATTAAATTTTTTTCTCTCTTCAATACACTTTTTGCTCTTGAGAAGAAAACTTTATAATTCAATGAATTGTTGTTTCTTGACTGACAAAGAGTGCCACAACAAAAAAAAAATATTCAAGGAAAACTCTGAATTTTTTGTGTGTTGAAGTCTGTCTGGGAAAAAAAAGGAAAATTATGTTTGACATAAAGATCCTTCTTTGGCGTTTGAAAAATTGTCCCTTTTCTTTCACAACAGTATTTTGTGGGCGAAAAAAATGTATTTTTAAAATATATGCGTGAATTATTCTCTCCTGAATAATATACGGGCTACGTAAATTTATTTTATGTTCAATCCCACAATTTCATGGGTGGTTGAAAATTTGTTTTGATACTTTTCTCCAACGAAATTACTTTCCCTGCTATTTTTCTGCCATTGCTACAGTTGGAAAAAAAAATTTATTTAAAATTACACGCAACGGTGACTTTTAATTGGCAAACTCTGGAACTATTGTAAATAAAATTACAAAACGAAAATCACGTAGATTTATTCCAATTTGAGGTTGAAATTTGACCATAGGCTGTTCGAATTTTTACGGATTGCAAGCTTTGAGAGGACAGAATAGAGAAAAACCTATAAACCAATATGCAAAAATAAATTTCAGTAACATTTTTGAAATGTTTTAACACTGTGTGAATTGGAATAATAAGCAAATTCGTTTTAAATCTGTAAAAAAATCGTTAGTAGAAAAAAAAATCGTTAGTAGAAAAAAAATCAGCAAATTTTACGTCAATTCTTTTGTGGTAATCATCAGTGATTGAATTTAGAATTGTCCAATTTGAAACCTTAATAAGGGGATATTACAGTCATGTAGGGATAGGCCGCTAAACATGCAAAGCGTAGGATTTATTTATGAATTCATAACGTATTTGACGGTTAGATGCACCAACCCTCATACTTTGCTATTCTATGGTAAGTTTAACCCATTATAGCTTTCAAACTAGCGATTTAGCCCCCTAAATAGGGGAAGGTGGGACTATATTGAGCTAGGGCTACATTGTATCTCTATTTTATCGCATATTCTTAAAGGAAGCTGAACCTAGCAACAATTTTCATTTCAACAAATTCATTCAAGATTAGTGTTTATCTCTCTTTTCTTTTTATCATGGGACCTTGTCCAAAATGGCTTACAGCTCAGTAAGAGCTAGCCGTTTTTAACCTCTCACAATGCTGCAAAGCAGTACAGTTTCTATAGAGCAAAATCTTCTGTTTTTGTTTTTTTTCTCTTTTTTTTATTGGAATTTTGTGTATTCAAAGAAAAGTTCAAACATGTTTTTTACATGACTGGCATATACAACCTGAGAAAGAGCTTTTCCACCGTTTTGCTCTGGAGGTTGGTCACCAACGCTAAGACGGCGGTGGACGCTGAAAACTACACGGAATCTCAGTTAAACGAAACTGTACTTCGAAAGCATTGTTGATGAATAAATTTATCTATCTATCTGTCTATTTAATTTAGATCCACAATTGTTTTGTATATCTAAATTACAGTCTAAAGCTCAGCTTAAATAAGAAGTGTGCGAAAAAATAGCGTTTCCAATATAGACCCACTTTCCCCTAATAAGCAATTTTAGTACTTTATTCAAGATCTAGTCTATCATTTGCCTTTAATGTCAAATTTTTTCCAAATGTCTTGCTTCAAATAAAATTAAATAAGTTAAAAAATACGGCTAATCCTTTGGTCTAAAGCCTGTATTACCAATAATGGGGTTCTGAAGGTTGATAGCGCGTTTCTTGTAAGGTAACCCTGTCGGATTCCACATTTCAGTGAAAGATTATGAGTCCTTCAGTATACCATTTTCCTGTTTAAATTTGTACTACTTAGGGAAACTCCATCAGTAGAGGAAGTCTTACTTATGTGATAAATTCGAACATGCTATTTGAAAATGCGATTCATATTTATTAATCACTGAGTAAGAGTCTCATAGAACATGGAATGGACATCCAATGTTGATTGCTCTATATGTCCTATACACACTAAAGAAATTTATATCCAACACCTCTCAAATATGGAGATAAATTTTCCTAATGTGTGGAGGGCATAATGTCATTCTGCGCCAGAATTTACCACGAACTCCCCTACAGGGCTCCCAATTTCAGAAGTGGGATGCTCCCGAATACCCGATAGTTAACCGCAAATAGAGCTACTCACTCGGCTTGAATAGTTCAGTCCAAGTGAACTATTCACCAAGTTAACTTGTCACCTTAGGTTAGGCTTTCGATATTTTTCTTAAAATTTTCAATATTATTTAAGGGGTTCTGTAGGCCAAAAAGACTAAAAGAAGCAGCGTATTTTTGTCTGTTATTTTTTTTTTCGAAAAAATAAACAATTGTTAAAGAAAATAAAATATATGGCCTCTAACAGTTCAGTTGTTAGAGCACCCCTCTAGTTAAAGAGAGGTCTCCAGTCCGATTCTGGGTGGAAGCAGGAATTTTTTCTACTGAGAAAAACTGGATGATTTGAGTGTCACTTGCTCTGATTGATGATTCTCTGTACCCAAATACAATTAATATTGAACAAAAGTTCGCAAAATTCTCAAAATAAACAATTTATTTATTTAAATTCTCAGGCATATAGAAGTACAACATTTGAACTATATTTGCCGAAATTTTCATTTAAAAATTGGAAAAAATCTACCTCTGGGACCTGAATGTTCAAATTAAAGAATATAAAAAATTATTGATAGATACGCTTTAAGAGAAATCGTCGACGTCAGGGAATCGGTACAAATCTATGGATTTGTAAGACAGTAAAAGCGTAACAATAAAATTGAATTGAATTGAATGGATTTTCGTAGACCTTTTAGAAAAGCCAAATTTCTTTTCTGTGGAGCAGATTTCACGGAATAAATTCTGAAATCTAAAAATCAAATGTTACTTATTAGTAGACGAGTTAAACCTATCCTTTAAATAAGGATTTTTGAAAAAAAATAAATAAATTTGAACTACTGGTGACCAACAGATCAGCAGTGTAGGGGAAACTGGAGTAGTAGTAAACTCGGGGTAGTTGTAAACACTGCGATGTTTTTAATTAGATATTGAATTTCAGAACACGAGACCTATATGAATTTATAGATAGTATATAGCATTACTTGTTCCCTGAACAAGTAGTCTACTATAAGTCTAAGTTGTGTATACATAAATATCAGTGCTTACAACTACCCCGTGTTTTCTACTGCCCCAGTTTCCCCTAATCCAAAATGGAAACACAAAACAATTTACCACAGCTTTTGACACTTATTGTGTTTCCTTCAGTGGTTTCTGATTAGTCTAAGGAAAAGAATAATCGAGAATCATTGAAGAAGACAGGATAGGTTCTAAATAAATAAGAATACCTTCCACCGTCAGCCTATATTATTATTAATCGTATCGGGTAATATTATTACAATGTAATCATGTTATATTTTTGTTGATTTCGTGTTGGAAGAATCTGATAAATCCGTTTGTAGACTACCTAGGAGCGCCTTCCCCGTAGTATGGATGTTTCTTCCATGCTCCAGGAGTTGTTGAGCGCAGGCAGTCTATTGTTGTTATTACGTTTTATTCCGTGTGAAAATGCCTCTTTCCCGGAGGTAGCCAAAACCCCGAAATCCAAAATCCCGAAAGCCAAAATCCCGAGCGCCAAAATCCCGAAAAGCCCAAAATCCCAAAAGACAAAATCCCGAATGTTCAAATCCTGAAAGGGATGGAATTATATAAAGGATAATGTGTAAAATAATTTTCCTGGACACAGAAAATTTCCCTTTGCCTCCAGCAAGCCCGAGTGCAATCATGGGAGTAGCTATGACACTTTTAAGAATTCGGGATTTTGGCTTTCGGGATTTTGGCTTTGGGGATTTTGGCTTTGGGGATTTTGGCGTTCGGGATTTTTACCGGGACCCAACTAGCTAAACTAGATGGACTTAGTTAGTTTGAATATAGTTTATGAACGTTTAACAAGTATATTAAAAAAAAACCTCAGCTACCTTAAACTGCCCCACATTTCTCTAAATCTATTCTATTTCTTCTACAAAAATCTAATAATCTACGGAGTGCAAGTTCTTAGAATTTACCTCGTAAATAATTTCAATGTTTTAAAATTATGAAAATATTTGTAACGTCTTTTTATGCTCTCAGATTTTGTTCATCTGATTGTTAAGTTTTAAATGATATGATTAATAAATAAAATAACTCTTGTTTTTATAATTCAACGCGCAATCGAATTTAAAACTACTTGAAGCAATAAGATCTTACCATGATTATTTTTACAAATCTTAATTATCTTCGGAAAGTTTTACATTCAAATTCAAACCTTGTTTCTTATCTCAATTTTATCTGAGTGCATGAGTGTAAATTTGTGGCATTTGCTCTGAACATCATTAAAAATAAATGAAATTGGAATTATTTCTGTAAACAGATAATTTTTGGTGGGTGTTATTGAAGAAATACTTTACAGTCTTCCATCCTTCCTCCACTTGTGGGCAATTGAGATTGGGATGGAGGAAAAAAAATTAGATAGCGTTCTGGGTAATTTCCTGAACGTGATAAAGTGTGAAAATTTAGCATTTTGCAAAAACACTTGAGGCAGTGAATTTTATCGCTTGAAAGAAGATCTGAGGGATGTACGGGGATGGGCCTGGGATATTGTGAAGGAGATGGCGAAGGACTTGTATTGGCAATGAAAGAGATAATCACCACTTTGCGAATAATACCATTGGACGCTCAATGGTCTTCCTTTTAGTGCTCACGAGGCTGCGGAGAGCTTTTTTCCGTGCGCAAAGCTTATTCATGTGTGAAAAAGTTTGGGTGGGCTGCAAAAATGGGCGGAAGATTCGCGCTTAAAGGTTTTCTGGGTGAAAAATTATTTGGGACATCAGCAAGTGGGGATGTTTTATGTTTTGTGAAATACATACCAAATGGATGCAGCACGTGACTGTCTTTCAGTGTCATAAAATGTCTTAGCTGTTGGGGACATTTTCTGCAAGTCTCCTGTACATCAATTCATCGCCGGAAGATATTTTACTGGAATGGGGTAGCTGATGTTTGAAGGAAAAACGTGGATATCAAGCATTCGGCGATGCTGCGAAAAGAATCCCTGGAGAAAATAAACACATTTGCGTCTGCAACGTGACTACATTCAATTACACAGCTCTGTCACAGAGAGACATCCTCGCAAAAGACTCCCCTTGGAAGCTTCCTCTGGAGGAGATTTTGAAGGTCTCATGCAGGAGCATAGCACGACAAAATGGTTTTTACCACCTACTTCCCCCCCCCCCCTTTCTTCCTCTTACAATCTGTGTGATCTGTTGTTTGGGTTTTATGTCTTTGCCACTAACATCCTGAGTATGGAGCTTATTTGACTGACATTTGAGCTTAAGATGAAACCACAGAAAGCAAGAGGAAATTAACATGAAGCTAAATGTTCCCATTTCAGAATCCACAAAGACCAATCGCAGTCTCTTCGGGTGGCGTGGGACTCGCTCCGGATCTCAGGGGCCTCCCGCGATGGCCGCTTCGACGGGAATTCTGCGAGATGCTTCCCATCCGAGTCTCAACGAAGCCCTCAAGTCACACAACAGTGTTACCTTCAAACTCGTTAAAACCGGTGAGTTTACGATTTTTTATTTACCCTTAGACCGGTCTTCAGAGTAAAGGTTTAGCCTTGTTCTCTTAACCCTTTAACGACGAGACACTTTTTATGGACTGAAAATCAACAATAAAAATTAAACTGAGAAACATAATCAATGATAAGTCTTACATCTAACCTTGGAAAGTCCAACAGAGTCTGATTCGGTGTATTTTGTGCTTCTATGAACGATAGGGATAAAAATAGCCCAAAAACTTAAGTAATTTTTCTTAAAATACCAAGGAATAATATTTGTCGCTTTAATGAAAAATATTACGTATGAGTATTGTAGTTTTATTGCCAAAAAGGTTTTGATTAAAAAATATTAGAAGTTTAAAAAATAAATAAAATCAATTATAAATTTCAGAACTTTAAAATTCGCCATTTTTGAGCTTAAATATTTACTACATAACAAATAGCTAGAGACTTGCAAAAAATATTCTAGATTCCTTCAACCTTCTACTTTTCAATTATGTACACAGACATAAGAAAAAAATAACTTTAGGTAGTCATGAAAAATTCTTTTCTTTATGGGACACCGGTGTTCCAATCGTCCTTAAAGGGTTAAGTCCCAAAATCCCAATTAATAAGCAATTTCATTGGTTTTCAGAATTTAGTAGGCAATTAAAAAAAAAAGAAAAGTTAAGCCATATGGTTAAACCTTAAGTCTGAAGCCTATATAAGATACAAAGCCGTCTACGTTGAGATGACTGGAAAATCACCCAAAAATTACCATGGAGCTTTACATACAAGGATCCAGTTGTAATAGATAAAGAACTTTTGATTTCTCGGGTTTCGCAAAACGTTTCTTGCGTTTCACGAAACCTGTTTCGGGGAATTGAAAAGAGTATTTCGTATAAGTTATTCCTTGTGAATCAACATTATTTTTTAAATTTGTTTTCGTTTATAATTTTCTGTGATCTGAAAAAGTGAACCTCCAGAGTGTTATACCTTTAGAGAGATGATGCATATGAGATAGAAGACTGTTTAAAATAACATACAGGGTGACTGAAAAAAAATGCAACGACTTTCACAAAGCATAGCTGTCAAACCGCTGGTAACACCATTTTCATATTTTGCATAGTGGTAGGGTGTGTGCCAAATTTCGGCATAGTTGCACGCAACCGCCAAATTCTCAAGTTTGAAATGTAATATTTTTAATAGAAATTGATTTTTTTGTTATTTTATAATAAGGAGTGTTTCTTGGAACCTTGTAGACAGTTTATCGTCTTTATTTTCTCTAAATAATTTGAGTAAAATACTTATACTAATCATACCCTGAAGCTGATGTTGCTTAGGATATCGATTTTGATTAGTTTGAAAGGCTAGCTAACAGTTTAGACCTCGCCGAACGCGATTTTTTCGCCCAAATACTATAATAAATGGTAATAAAAAACCGTGACTTGATTCCGGATTTGATAGTCTTACCACTGGACCACGTCTAGATACGTAGTCTGATCTCTGTGATATGGCCTACGTCATGTTTTGCAGCCATTTTGTTGGACAAAAATCCGTTATTGAAACACTTTTTCATATAAAAGCGTATTTTACTCAAATATACCATTACTTAGGTTGTAAGTGAAAAAATTCCGGAAGTGTTCATGGAAAATATATTAAAAACAGCCGGAAGTCATTATATTAAATTACTTTTTACGTTAATAGTTCATAAAATAAAATTTTAGAATAAAAAGTAGCGTTTAGGTACAAGTGACAAAATTATACCAATGCATCCTTTTTTTAAAAGGCTCTACAAAAATATTAGTCCTTTTCCTAAAAAATTCTAATAAGGCACAATTTGTAGCTTTATAATAAAGCTCTCTAAGAAAAAAAAGTTTCAGTTAAAATATAGATTACATCTTGAGATATTAAATCCTTTATAGAGAATTTTGAAGCATTGCGCATTGGTACAATTTTGTCCGGCACTGTAGGGGGAGGTGGGGCTACTTTGAGCTGTGGGGCTACATTGTTATACGATTTTTTCGCATATTTCTAATGGAAACTGAGTTTTATCATAATGTAATTTGGATAGACAAAATAATTATGCATCTAAATAAAATAATTGTAAGGACCAGTTTCCATTAGAAATATGCGAAAAAGTCGTATAACAATCTAGCCCCACAGCTCAATGTAGCCCCACCTCCCCCTAGATCTTGAAAATTCGAAAATCTATTTGAAGATCCAAAAAAAAGACTTTCTATTTCTTAATACTTTCGCAACCGACTTCATTTGCATCAAGTTTCCGTCGCTGGTGATTTTTGGAATCAGAGATGTTCGAAACATACCTATTACTTTATAAGGAAACTATCGTTATAGAAATGGTTGACCGAACAGCAGCATTACGATAGCTGTGATTCTGAAGGAATGACAATTAATGAAATCTTTTGTTTAGACAAGATCAAATCTGAGAAAAACTTTCTGAGCTTTGAAAGCTCCCTATGTATGTAAGTTTTGTGATAACTTTGCCTCTTTGACAACTATAATACTACGCGTAATGGGAAATTAGTTGGGCAACAGATGACAATATTGGGTGCACAAGAGTCACATTTAATGACGTCAGGAGAAAAACGATTCCATCAGATTCCAATAAAGTTCAGTGATATGTGCGTCATCGAATGATAATGCTATCCAACTGTTTCACTGTTTTAATCTCCTACCGTTCAGTGGCCCGTGTCTCCATTGAAGTGTTGAGACAACAACATGTGGGAGTCGAAATTCACTTTGGTTCACGTTCACTTTTTTGCGCACCAACATCGTACTTCCACGGGGGTCATTTATACAATGTAGCTCTAACCTATTTTGTACACTGTCAGGCACCCTTTGCTCTATTCCTCCCCGGATCGATTGCACCTCGAGAGTTCCAGCAAGTAATAATTGGATAGAGTGCAGACCGAGGTGCCACAAACAGCGACAAATAATTCACAACCATTTCTATTATATTGAGATATTGAGTGGTTCTGAATATTGACCGGATTAGCTGTAGCACAGTGCTAATAATTATTCATTTGTAAAGTATATTTCAATTTCATATGACACTATTCAATGCGCACTATTGCAACACATTTGTGACAATATGGCATATAATTGCAATCATCCAACATGTGTTCAATTCTTTGACATTCGTAACACAGTTTATAAAACACAATAGAGTCATTGCAATGCTTTTACAATAGGGGAAGGCGGGGTAGTTTCATGCATATATTACTTTCCGAAATGATTTTTAAGAGAAAAAATAATTATTTAAGAATAGTCCCGTATGTCTTTAGATAGTCAATACTCAAGAATACTTAACGGAATATAGTTTGAATATGATTCATATATATTTAGCAAATGAGTTCTGAAGGGAAATACTGTAAGAATATGACAATGTCATATGACAAATTTAAGCCCAGTAAGTATTGAATGGACATTGAAAAGAGCTCTATGAAGTTTTTAGTAACTTAATCAGTCGGATTTACGACTAATTTTTCAGAATTTACCAAATAAAAAATTTGAATTTGTTATAAGGCATTGCCACACTCCAACATAATTCTCTTACCGACAAATACTTCAACCGGGTGAAACTGCCCCACCCTTCTACACCACTGAATATCTTCTCATTCATCAACCGCAGCAAATAATCTCCATATTCCAACCCCATTCAAATCTCGAAGAAGCTGTTTTAGCAAAATTTCTCAAGTCAGAGTGTAATTTGGCGTGACGTGAAATTAACAACAATTAAAATAAATTAAATTATTACAATGTAATAGCTTTCTCCGGGACTCTCAAATCACTGTCTATATAGAAAGGGTCTTGAAAGTCTTGTCAAACTTTTATCACCACATGTGCTCATGAAGAAAAGCTTTCAAAGAGACAAATATCCCAAAAGTCTCATGGTGAGTGTTTAATGATGAAACAGGTGAAATTTTATTGCATCAATTTATGAAGCGACTAAATTGCTTCAGTTCACCACCCGCAGATTCAGGCGTTCACCAAGTCTCTGTGTGAGATGAAGAAATGAGATTGTGTCTTGATGTGAAAGGCGCGCGAGTCCGGAAAATAACTTTAGGTTTTAATCTTTGGGACTTTTATTACATTTTCTCACACCTCATCAAACAACCCTTCCGCCCAATTGATGATAATAATTAAAGAGAACTACCTTTTCTCCATTGACTAAGAAAATTGACTCCAATTCGGGGTAAAGTGGTTGAACCACTATGATTAAAGAAAATGCGTGAAAAAGATAAATCTCTTATCAACGAGCATTAATTTATTCTAATACTATAATCCCTCACGAATGGGAAATGGTCTTCAACAAGTAGGAGTCATAATCCTAAGGAAAACACGCACTGTTGGGAAATAGACCCAAATAGCAAGTTACGACACTCTGACCTTGTAATGAGGGACAATTTCCATCTTGAAGATAATATTATTCGAAAGGGACCGATATGATGGCACTGTTCACAGACGGTTTATGAGTGGAGGGCTCCTTCGGAGCCGGGTACCACTGTCCGAAACTCGGAATTGGGCTCAAACAGAAGTAGATTTTGATTCTCCAATAGTGTCTTGGATAAAAGGTAAATGGAACTCTATTTGCACAAAAAGTCGTTGAAGTTCGAAGAATTCAAATTCCATTTCGAATTTTCATACTAAATTTTCGAACAAGGTGGGGAAAATTTATCAAATATCGCACTATAAAGTTGCCAAAAGAGTTACTCAGTGATTATAGAGTGATTAAATACTGGGACAAGAACAGTAAACGTCGTTGTTCTGTTTTTTCCTCACAACAATGTGAAGACCGTCACATTTTGGCACTTGAGCACTTCGAAATTCGAAAGTAATATCACTTATACGGGATTCAGATCTAAGGCTTAGTGTTAGCCTTGCTTCTCTCAGATCTCTTATTAGTCAAAATTTTTTGAAAAATTTTTGAAAGATTTGATTCGACTAGATTTTGAAAATCTAACAAAATTGGTGTCTATAGGATTTCGATACCTTCGCGAACTTGGCTAAACTTCTAGTTTGACAACAGCTGTGTAAGAATTTAAGCTGTCCATTAGACTTAAGATTGGTACATCTAACAATAGAATGCGTTAGGAATTGTTGAATGGGTCCCACGCTCTGCATTATGCCATATGGCAGACTTACAACCTAAGTCGAGAGACGGATTATTGAGTAACCTGGGTAACTGATGGAAATGTATTCTAATCATTATTATGATTCTAATTATGTTAAGCTCTATCTCTTGGGTTAAGTCATAGGTGTTTTTAGCACATCAGAGGCCTATATAAGCACGGCTACAACATCTACAATCTTGGCTACAATATTGACGGCTTTTAGCTCTAGATTTCTTTTATTTTTGGATGTTTTAGAGATGGTCCAGATAAACATTTGATCTAAACCTACGACCCAAAAAAATCGGCATCTTGAATTTTTACTGGATAAAGTTTAACGACTCTAGGGCCTATTTTTCAATCAGTTTGATTAAATTTAGATTTTTTGGACAGGTCTTGAAATTTTGTTAAAGTGACTATAAATTGTTAGGTATTTTTGTATAAATTTGGATTTTTGAAAATTGATTTAAAATCTATTCTGTAAATTGTGAGTTTCAATTATTCGGGTCGCTATTATTTTTAACGCAATAAATTAAGTTGTACTTTTACTTTAGCATATTCACTATTTCATTAAAAATATGCGTTTTAAAGGTTTTGAACCACCATAAGACCGTATAAAGCGGATCTAAACTTAAATATCCATTGACAGTTTTTTTCGATATGACAGCGAATTTATTCTGTTTGATTCGCTTAACCAGATTTCCAATAAAAGAATCACAGATACAATGAGGTAAAACAAGCCTCTTATTTCCTTTCTTTTTTACCATCATCTGTTCTGTTATTGTACCGAGGAAGATAATATCCAATAAAAGGTCAAAAGTGGTGACATTAATCCCCCTTCTCACCTGAACTCTTAGAACAATATTTCCGCAATGGCTAAGCAGCATTCTCGACCAGAAGCAAAACATTCTCAGTAACTGACAATGTGTACTAAGCGGATTAGGTGGGACGAGGGATGTTTGTACATGGAAAACATCTGGTCATCCTATAATAACTATTTTTCATCACAGTATACTCTAAAAGTTTACCACCCACTTCATGAAAAATGACTCTCGTATATGCAGAAAATTGGAAATGTTGCAAGGGATTTAATGGTAGGGAAGAGATAGAATTCCTGAAATTGTCGTCAGGCATATAGAGATTGTCCCACAATAGGAATGTGGTTTTGAATTATTTGTTTGATTATGTAGAGATATTTGTTGGAAAATCGCTCTTGGTTGAACTTAACTAACCATTTTAATTAAACAAAGAGCTTTGTGCCCAGCCAGTTATGATCGACAGCTTTTTTTCAGTCTATAATTAAATAAAATTAAATGAAAAATTTAATCAAAATAGAAGGATGCTGAAAATTTTAAATGGATTTAGTAATTAATTACGAGGTAATTGATATCTAATTTGTATTTAATAATAACCCAATTTAATAATAATTTAATAATAATCCACTATATCTAGAATTTCATATAGTTTACCAAATTTATTAAATTAAAATTGCTTAATGTATCAAATAAAACATTCAATTCATTTTGTTTAATTTTGTAAAAAAATCTTTTTGTTCTAAGTGATGTACTAACATTTTTTGGTATAGTGCAAATATTCGGTTTTCTTCTTCCAAAAAAACATAAATAAATTATTTTTAGAAAGTGAAAAAGTACACTCTCTATGTACATATATTAATACAACATTAAAATGACAAGATAAACCTCGAAAAATATTTTAAAATAGCAATTTTTGTAAGTTAAATTCATTAGAATATTTTGTGCTACAATCAGAATTGAACTACCGTAGATGCGGCTGACTTTGACCCCCTACTGTTTCTAAGCTTTTCTTTAATTCTAATGTTTAAGAACGGTCCTCATGGATCGGACATGATAGATTGCATAGGTAAAGACCCTCTTTAAGTGCTAGAATTTAAGAAAATCTTACGAACTAACAAAGTGGACAAAGCCACTAAATATATGAATTTGAATATTTCAACTTCAAATGAAGATTGCTATTTAAAGAGGTCTGTCGTAAAATTGATTTCATGGTATTTTACTCAAAAGACCCATACAAAAGATTCTTCGTTTATTTCAAAAATTGCACTAATTAAAAATGCGATGTTTTATAAAAGGATTTAACATTTTCGTCAATAGTCTTATGCGAATATTTATTAAACGACTCAAAGTTTAAAGACATATGCTAAATCCTTAAATCTAAAATCATGTTAAGCACTATCTTTTACCGAAATAAATCCTATAATTCTCTTATTTAACCCTTAAACCCAAATCACCTTCATGTTTTTCGATGAGACACAGACAATCTCGGAAAATCACTCGATTTTCACTATTCTCCATCGACATTATTCCATTGTGAAGGCGTGAATCCCATCTTTGATGGACTTAGAGATTATGTGGGTTACAAATTAACCCATTCTGTTCACCCATTCAGCATCTCAAACGAGGGATGAATACCTTGATGGTTTAACATGTGGCAATGAGAACTGTCTGACAGTTTAATTGGAATAGGGTTCATATAAGTTGCTTTTGAAATGCTACAGAATCGATTTAGGGAATTGTGTTGGTACACATCTAACATCTAACTCAATAAATGGAATCATCCTCAATTCCTCACACACGAATGGATCTATGTTCTATGTGAATGGGGTGGAAGGGTAAGAATTGTCTGAGCTGTGCTGTCAATGCGGATTTCTATTTGTGATCGGAGATGGAGATTCTTGTACTTTTCGTGGTTGTCTTACTTGTAAATATTAAACAAAACCTGACAGTTACTGTCTTTCGGGCGGAAATACTTCCATTGCTATATGTACCAACTTATTGGGTGACATTTTATTTGAGATGAAAGTGTGAAAAATCGTATACCGGAGACTCAAGATTAACTATATTGAAACGTAGAGGTTATGTTTGTATTTAGGTATGTTTAAAGCTAGTAGGAGCTTTAAAAATCTGAAATAAGATGTGTTACAAAAAATTTTCAAGTTTTTACGATTAAGAAATTTTATAGTTTGAGGGCAGAATCACATTGACAGTAAAATGCTCACCGTATTTCGTTAATTTACTCATTTTCATTGCAATTCTTACGCAAATTTTCGATTACCGTATTACCTTATCTCATACTCGATGGCACTAGGTGAAAATAATATAAGAAAATTTAAGAAATAAAAAGAAAATTCGATAAACGATGAGCAAAAAAAACTGTATAATTCACTCGTACAGTTTTTTTGGCTCGCCGTTTATCGAATTTTCGTTTTATTTCTTCAATTTTCTTGTATTATTTTCACCTAGTGCCACCGAGTATGAGATAAGGTAATACGGTGATAGAGAATTTGCGTAAGAATTGCAATGAAAATGCGTAAATTAACGAAATACGGCGAGCATTTTATTGTTAATGTGATTCTGGCCTAAACAATAATTTATGACAAGTATTAAGTGCTCTAGGTCATATTCATAATCTTGATATCCACTGAATAGCGAGTGACAATAACATTTTGGATTTCAAGGTTAGGATTTTTCTATGCCTGTCGACTTATAACTGATTTAAGAAAAGGAGAATGGTCAAATCCGGTCCCGGAATCGCCACGAACGGGACCTATGTCATTGGATAGACATTAGTATAGGTAACAACTTTTGTTCTGGGATCAATGTTCTAAACCATGGAGGAACAGTTCCAGAGCATAAAAACTGTTTTTACAATGATGAAGAATGATCAAAAGTATATGGGCGCTGGTTCATCTTCATACAAACATTAGAGTAGACGCATTCTGAAGATATTGATATAAGGTTGAGAAAAATGCCGGGACCCAGGACGATAAATGCTGGGAGTCCTTGTAAAAAAGGCCTTTATCCTTCCGAAAAATTGTTGTTTTGACAACGAATTATACAAGAACCGCTAAAATGATCTTGATGAAATTCGGTATAGGGTCAGTGTATGTTTTAAACTTTTTATTTATGCATATCACCCCCTCCCCCCACCCTCCATTCTGATAGCCCCCATACAAAATGGGGGCGCTTTACCTTATAATTCCTTTCTAAGAGGAGGTAGAAAGTTGATATTCAACAAGGGAAGCAAGCTTATGGATGACACTTCAACCATACATGTTAATCCCCTCCTCCACCACCCCTTCTAGTAATCCTATACAAAATGAGAACATTTTGACCTCTTTTCTGAGAAGAAGTAGTTTGTTTGTAAAAGAATGAAAAAATATGAATAACTAATAACGTTAACAATAATTTTCTAGATTTTATATGCATTTATAGACATCTAGTCGAATTACAGCTTTCTGCCTCCTCTTAGAAAGGAGTTATAAGGTAAAATAGTCTTATTTTGTATGGGGGCTACCAGAAGGGGTGATGGACGAAGAGTTTGGTCAGTATGGTTAAAAAGTCTTCTTTAAGCCTTGTTCCCATGCTGTATTTCAACTTCCTATCTTTTCTCAGAAAGGAGTTATAAGGTGAAATGCTCTCATTTTGTATGAGGGCTACCAGAAAGGGGGACAGAGGAGGGAGATATTATACATGGTTTAAAAGTCTCCCCTAAGCTTTGTTCTCTTGTCGAATTTCAGCTTTCTACCTCCTCTTAGAAAGCAGTTATAAGGTAAAGTGCCCCCATTTTGTATGGGGGCTATCAGAATGGGGGGTGGGGGGAGGGGGTGGTATGCATGGATAAAAACTTTAAGTCATACAGTGACCCTATACCGAATTTCATCAAGATCTCTTTAGCCGTTCTTGCGTAATTCGTTGTCAAAACAGCGATTTATCGAAAGGATAAAGGCATTTTTACAAGGACTCCCAGCGTTTATGGTCCTGGGTCACGGCAATTTTTCAATCTTATATCAGTACCTACAAAATGCGCCTACTCTCGTTTGTGGCGATTCCGGGACCAGCGCCCATATAGTTTTGACCATTCTCCTTTATATACCGAGTAGAACACTGCTCAAATTAGCGTAGGTTTAATACAAAAGCGTTCTTTCAAAATTTATAATCGATTTTAGAGGATATATTAAGATTACAACGGCTATAAATTTGAATTTTGTGTGTCATTCTCCCTATTAATAATGGTACCTCAACGTATTCGTGGAGAGACGATATCAGCTTTGATTAGACCGAGAAATCGTGGGCATGCAGCTCTTCGTTCTGGGCCCATAGTGGCGGCTTCAGACCTAAGCTTTAGCCCAATTCCCGATGTTCTCGAACTTCAAAATAGCAACCGATTTTATTGATTTTTCAAAATGCAATGGTTCATTTGCCAATGTTGTCCAATCTTAGGTGATAATTTTCCAAAAAATCTTGATTGATAAGAAATTAGAGAAGTTAAGCCACACGGCTAATTCTTGGGTCTAAAGCCCGTATAGGAGTGGATAATTGGCTATCCCAGGGCCCAGAGTAATATTATTGGATTCTCTGAAGAGTTTTCAGCACTGTTAAAATTGATAAATTGAATGTTAATTGAATGTCATTGAGCCTATTTACACCGCTGCATTAGATTGGGTTTGAAATTGTTCCAAAATCGGATTTCGGATCATTAAGTCTCAATCTAAGACCGTCTTCAGACTAGAGGTTTAGCCCAGTTCCCGAGGGTCTCAAAACCTTAAACAGCAACCGATTTTATTGACTTTTCAAAATGTAATAGGTCATTTGCCCTTAATAATCCAATCCTAAGTCAAAATGTTCCAAAAAATCTTGACTGATAAAATATTAGAGAAGTTAAGCCATATGGCTAAGCCTTAGGTCTGAAGCCCGTATAAAGCCGCAATCTAAACGGTTTCATTGAGGTCATTTAGACTGTTGTATTCGATTCAAACTGAATTGTCCGAAAATCCGATTTTGGGACAATTCAATCCAATGCAATGCGGCGGTGTAAATGGCATTATTGTTGTTTTCGGACGAATTATTTGCTTTGATGCTTAATACAATTAGGAATGTGAGAAAAAACACATGATCCGCGTCTTTGGGATGTAATGAGAGAAAAATAAAGGTTATGTTTATGTTAAAAGGGTTTAGATATTTAGACGGAGGGGGGTTGGGTTCTCTGAAGACCTTAAACCATTGTCTGAAACCGTTTGGCCTCTAGCTGAACTACTGGTTGTGTAGACGGATGAATACACAATACAGAGTGATGTTTTGAAAATTGTGTGATACTCGAAGTAGGAAATCTTTGTATCTTAATTGATACTAATCATAGGGGGAGGTGTAGATATTTTGAACTCTAGTGTTAAAGATCCGAAATCGGTGTAAATACTATGCTTTTTAGATGTTTTAGGGGTTAAAGTTACCCTTTTTCATGTTAATTTTACCCTTAAAAAGGTGTAAAATTAGCATTAAAAATGTTGATATATTTTTACACCTAAAAATGTTAAAGTTATGAGGAAAACAAGTTAATCGCACCCCCGCTTTTTCTCAGTGATTGATATAGGACTTTTTCGCATATTACTGAAGTAAGTTAAGCCTTACTGTAATACGGGCTTCAGACCCAAGATTAGCAAATGGCTTAACTTCTCTAACTGGTTGATGGTCAAGGTTTTTGGGAAAATTTCAATTTAGGATTAAATATTGAAAGCCAATGATCAATGAGATTTTCAAAAACCAGTAAAAGTGATTGCTATTTAGAATTTTGAAAATCTTCAGGAACTGGGCTAAATCTTTAGTCTGAGGACTATTTAATTGAACTTAGATCCACAATTGTATTGTCTATCTAAATTACATTACATTAAAGACCTAGTTTCTTTAAAAATATGCGAAAAAATAGTATATCAATGTAGCCCCATAGCTCAAAATAGCTTCGTCACCCCCTATTAAACTGTCTCCTAACTATGAATAATCGAAAAATATCCTGGATACTTATACACTTCCTTTATTTTATCCTCAATTTTGTAGTTAATACATTGCTTCCCATTTTGTACATTTAAGTTCAATTCATTTACTTTTCCTGGATGATGATGATGGTAAAGATTTTTATCCACCTATTTATATTTCCCTACTTGAGACGGCAAGATGATATGGTAGTAAATTAATTATTTTAATGACTTCCGACCCTCTTTTCTGTGTACTCCATCTGCTTAATTAAAATGTTTTCAAGGCGCAATTGAAGCGTCCCGAGCACAATTCAAGATTACGGTCCCTGGGTCAAGAACACAAGAGTCTGTGCATAAAGCCATCGTCGTATCTTTCATGCAAATTGATTTTGATTTCTTTGCTTGTCATCCTATTTTTAGCATTTCACTTTTTTTCTGGCAAATACCAGCCAAATTGAAAGCTTTATGAGTATGTCTGAGACAATTTTTTTTTGCACTATAAACACCGAAGCACAATGATCTTGGCTCTCAATTCACCTCACAATTAAGTGATTCTGTGCCTCATATATTTATAGACTCTTGAGTCTCTTTTCAATATAGGCTAGGCAACCTCGTAGTAATGATCTTGAATACTTGATAATCTATTTTTGTGGTATTTGAGAAGCTCTCACTCACTTTTTCCTTCAATTGTTGTTTCCCTAAAATTGTTTTAGATACTTCCCATCTTTCATGATATTTTGTTGAGCTTTAGAGTTGAGGTTTAAGGAGATTTTTTTTTCTCTTAATAGAGAGATTTAGCAATATCCTCTATTTGCAAATTCAGCGATTATTCTATGGATCTCAGGGTTTAGATCTCAATTTAAACCACAGAGAAGCTTTTCAATTACTTCCAGACTATCTTCTTGAAAATTGCGTACTGAATTAATTATGAGAGAGCTTTGGATTTTGCCCTTCATTCTGCTACATTCAGTGTTTAATAGTATTCTTTTGTCACTTACTCGAGACCTACGCACTAGCGGCAGAGAAAAGGAAATAAGTGTAATTTAAATTCAATCTCCCAAAATGGAAAAACCTTCCAAACTTATTTTAAAGTTTCCCATACAATAGAATTTTCTAACAAGTCATCCACACTGCCAAAGTGTCAGAAAGTAAATAAAAAAAATGAAGCATTCTGCAAGATGTGACTTTTCATCCTTCTTTTTCATTCCTCACAAACTTTGGTGGATGAAAAACATTCTTGAGTATTATGTAGTTTTTTTTAGAAGAGACGATTTAACGCTGAAAGTTTTCTTTGCGAGGGTTGCGTCTCAAGCTCAAGATGTTGCTGGCTTCCTAATGACCTGTAAAGGCATGGAGCTTTCTTAACAGCTGCTTTTATCAGCTACAAAATTATTCTTAACAAATAAATCAATTGTAAACTTGAAGGCTATTGAGAAATTCTCTCTGTAATGCATTTTAATTAGATTATTTGAAAATGAAGAGAAGGATTTTCATAAGCAACATTATGATTCAATTATGGTGAATTATTGCAAGCTTTCCTCTAGAATACTTCTCTTCATTCACATCATATATTCATGGCTATATAAAATTGCTTTCTTAAGAAGTCAATTAAATTACACTCGAGCTTTTCTAAGAGCCTATCTTCTTGGGAAAATGCAAGAAGGATTTGTAAACTTTGCTCAATTGTTATGAATTGCTATACATTGTAACTTTAATAATATAAACGCCTAACCAAACATTTAAAATTCAAAACTGCAACGGGGAGGTTTTTCAGGCTTCGCACATAGTTTGGCTTTTGAATTATTTCATACTTTTCCCATATTCCTTTAATGAATTTGATTTAGTGGCAATATATTTTAATGGCTAGTCTTAAATCACACATTTCCTGAATAAATAGATTGAATCGATTGAATTCATTAAATAAATATGGAAAAATATGAAGCGTTCGAAGTCAGAGAGTGTGCGAAGCCTGAAAGCGTTCCCCTACTAACTACGAATAATTATACAGGGGCCGTATCCTCCAGATGTGAGAGTTTGATTTTGTGGGAAAAGCCAACTCTCCGTGTGGAACTCGCCTATTTGGTATCCACGGAATTTTCGATTGGAATTTTTCTCAACAAAAATCGGGTAGAATTCTCGAGTTCGGTATTCCCGGTGAGAGTTTGATTAATTTCTATAGAAAATAAACAAATAAATTAAAATATCGCGTTTTTCAAGTTTTAAATGGTTTTTAAATGATTATTTCACTTAATAAACACATTTTCCGAATATTTATAATAAATTTCAATGAAGTTTTTTTTTAAATAAACTGTGCAGGAATTTCGAACTTTTTTCTTATTATCTCTTATTATTTATCTAACTCTTTGAGTTTGATACCAATCATTTTCCAAATTGTTTATTATTTAAATACCATTTTGTTTCAGCTCTCGTGAAGAAGAAAACGATTGTGGCCATTTAATGATTAAATCTTTGATTAACCTATTTATATTCTTAATAAATACGAAATTGAACAGATTTTTAGCAGTTTACTTGGCCGTAAACTCTTTAAAACTCTTAATTTTTGTTTTAACTAAAACCTGAGAAAAAAGATCGCATAATTAATAGGCAGCGAGTTTATCGGGAAAAGATTCTGTTTTAGTAAGTTGAAATTGTTAGATCTTAAGAACTAGCAAAACAAATATTTTAAGCAGTGAAATAATATCACTTATTATAAAATTAATAAATGGATAATAATTGAACAAATATTTAAAGATCGTGTAGTTGCGTGTTCTTTCTTAAATTAGGAAAAAATATATTGAGGGAGATTCTTGATATTCGCATCTATATTATCCTTTTTTATAAGGATAATATAGACATATAATCTCAGAAAAATTGTAACTTCTCTATTGAAAAATTATTTACAATGCTTGAAACGCTTTTCATTAGGTTAATAAAGTCTTTATTTGAGAAAATTCCTTCAAATACTCCACGGAAAATAGAAAAGAAAACGGATAATGTCTAAAAATTTCCGCGAAAAATATATCAATTTTGAAGTTTACTCTTGTTACGAAAATGTTACAAAAATACTCGTCATATCCGAAAACAATACCAAATTAGCGACTAAGAAAACTTTTCTTGGCCTCTTAACATTTAATATGCCTCATCTCTTGAAAATTGGTTTGAAAAATCACAAAAAAATTCAAGAGAATATGAAAATATTAAAAAAAATAATAAGAATTGTTGCAGAATAATATTGCAGAGAAAAATAAGGTGAAAATTAACTTTACACCTTTTTTTTCTTTTTCGAATTTCTGTTGGAATTTTACTTATTATTTCGAAAAAAAAGCGCAAATTATAAATGAGAATTTTTAAATTTTACAGGAAAATATATATTGATATGAATCCTATCATCCTTGTCAAATTGATTAAAAAAGAAAACTTCAGTAGAAATTTGTTTTTTGTTAAAAAAAATTCTGAAAATTCACTTTAGCATTATTTGACAATTTTCAGAAAATTTGTACAAAATCACAAGAAAATGAGAAAATCTTTATACGTATAAATACGTATTTATAATTGAATTAGTGCAAATGCAAAGAGGTTTTTTAAAGCTTTTTTACTGTAGTAAAATATTAAAAAGAGAAATTTGGCAAAAATTCCGTTGCAGTTATTTAAATTATTTAATCGTAATATGATTTAAATCGTAATATGAAGATTTAATTAGATTTTTAGCTATAATACCTTTTTGTGAGGTTAGAAATTAGTAGGAGATTCCGGAAGTCATCGGAAAATTAACAAGCAGTCAGGGAAATACATCGACTATCTCCGGAGCTTTCGGTCAGTCTCCAAGCCCTCAGTGGTCAAGTCCTGCAAATTTGTTTCTGAGACTCGTTTAGGGTTTTGATCGACATTACAGCAAGGAATAAAAGGAACGGGAGTACTACTTTACACCGTTATTTAACAATTTTTTCTCTGAATTATAAAAAAACAAAAGCAACTCAGTTTGTTTTTTAATTATTTTTCACTGGCCGAATTGTGTTTTTAGCTAACTAATCAAACAAAAACTCTTCCAGTTTCTTTTTTTCTAAAAAATATTTTACTATTTTATTAAAATCTTAATTAATTAAACTCAGTATGCTTTAAGTCTTATAGTTCTATCCTAAGAAGTTATTAAAATCAATTAAAATATTTCAATCTCTTTCTTTGAAAGGAAAAACTTGTAGAGAAAAGTGCGTTGAAACGTTTATAAGCTCTATAAAGTTCTGTTATTGTACACTAATTCTTAATTGAATTTGCAATTATAATAAAAGCAAGAAAATATAATTAATTCTTATAAGAAGTGTTCAAAGTGTTTTAAAAATTTTCAATGAAAATTTGCTATAATATTCAATGAAACCCAAATCTGGATGTTTTTTAGAAAGTAAATTTAAAAAATGTATGCTTCTGACTGAAAAGAATCTTCAGCAAACTCATTTCAAATAAAAGTTCTACTCAGGAAAGATTTTTATATTCAGTGCAGGAAATTTTACTCACATAACAGGATTCAAGTTATACATTTTCTTGTTGTAAACACCAATGATTTTTTCGTTATATGGAAGAAATTCATGACAGCATCCAAGGGGAGATAGGGAATAAATTTACAGTTTAGAAAAGCCTGAATGCATATCTATGAATTTTACTTCCACAGCATTGCTCTCGAAGGATAAAAGTTGGTGCATAAAAGTGAAGGCAGCAATTCCAGATGAGGGTAGAAACGTAGAAACTTGTTGCATCGTCTAAAAAGAATATTCTATCTAGCATGTCCTCAATGCAATATACCAACATTGCAGCTGGTAATGCACATTTTAGCACTGAAACTTGCACTATTCCTTAAGAGTCTATTTTGGCATGCAGAATCATGGAAATTTTCCAACATATGTTCATAAATTTCTTTATCTTCTTCCTTTTTGTCTCTCTGGCTGAGAAAGTTAATGTGCCCGCAGGAAGATATGTTCTGAGTACTCATGCTCTCTAAAAGAACAATATGACCTTTCTAGAAAGACTGGGAAATTGATGCTGTGCGCAAAAGTAGAGGGTGAAAAATTATCTCATTTGTCCCAATTTATTGATGAGCTCTTCTCTTCTTGAATTTCAAAATGCCTTTTTATTTCATGAGATAAAGTACACATTTGCTGTATTCTCATTCCTTCTAAGGGGTTTGCTCAGAGAAAAAACACTTCCCTGTTATTCATTCTATGTGGATATTACTAAAGTCACACCCGCAAAAATCCACACAAATGTTTTTCTTCGAAATATTTTTGATGGTATTTTTTTCCTGGGTGAGCTTTTTGCTCTTGATTCTCAGCTTAATTTTCCTGTCGAATACTGAAAGCGAGAGTTTAACTGGGAAATTCTGGAATTATTCAGTGAGAGGGTTTATAAAATCAGACCATGTGAATTTTATTGTAATTACAGGGACTGGAAAAATATATTTTTTAGATAAACGCAATATTCTTAGACATAAATTTCACTTATTGGAAATTTACTTGAATAGTACAACCATAGTAATGTTAAAGGTAAATTAAAATCATTGATCGATAGATAGATGTTCATCAGAAATGCTTATTTTATACGACGAAAATGAATCCATAATGAAGATTTCACAAAAAAAAGAGTTCGTAGCGTCCACCGCTGTATTATCACGTATAGCCTACCCAGTAAACGAGCAAAAGAATAAGGGAATTGGTTACGGATAACATATCTCACAAAAAGTGATTGTAACGGTATTATGCGGTTTAAGAAAAAAACTTTACACGAAAGTTTATCTTACAAATTTTTAAATCTTAATACGAGAGATGAAGGGGCTCTCATAGCGAACTGTGAGGAATTAATCAATAAATTGGATATCTTTCGCTAACAGAGATCAACAGACCGACACGATCTTAAAAAATACTCGAACTCATGATTTAGATGCTTTATACCAAAAGTAATTAAATAACCAAGTGGGTTAGGGGTCCAACTCATTGCCCAAAATACCTTAAGAGTAAGATATATAAAATAAATTTGAGTTAAAAATTTATTATCACTAAATTTATTTGTTAAAAATATGTTCTAGAGAACTAAATAATCTTTAACTAAGTCTTTGGTCCTGCAAAGCCATTATAAAAGGATTGATTTACATTAAAAAACTTTATAGGGAAAGGTAGGGCTACATTGAATGAAGTTGGACCTATTCATAATTTAATTTAGATCTTTAAGGGCACAATCACATTGACAGTAAAATGGTCACCGCATTTTCATTGCAATTCTTACGCAAATTCTCGATTACCGTTTTACCTTATCTAATACTCGGTGGCACAAGGTGAAAATAATATAAGAAAATTGAAGAAATAAAAAGAAAATACGATAAATGGTGAGCAAAAGAAACTGTATAAGATTAATTTCTCTTACAGTTTTTTTTGCTCACCGTTTATCGCATATTCGTTTTATTTCTTCAATTTTCTTATATTATTTTCACACAGTGCCACCGAGTATGAGATAAGGTAATACGGTAATACAAAATTTTGCGTAGAAATTGTAATGAAAATGCGTAAATTAACGAAATACGGTGAGGCTACGGCGAGCATCTTATGTCAATGCGATTCTGGCCTAATTGTATTGTCTATCTGAATTACATTACGTTAAAGTCCAAATTTCTTTAGAAATACGCGAAAAATAGCATTTTCAATGTAGCCTCAGCTCAATATTGCCCCACTTTCCCCTATAGCTCATTCTTTAAATTTAATCTCAGAATAACATGATTTTGTTCGGGGGAAAATTAAGGTCTCATTTTGGTGTGATGATCGATTAATAAGAATTACCTCAAAGGCCTTAAATTATTAAATACGGAAGTTCGAATTTCAAGCATTATTGGTAGTCGGAAAGAAGAACAGCGTAAAGTGAATGTTCTGAAAGCTTTAGAAATTCAGAATCCTACTTCAATACGATACTTTATGTTTAGAATTTGGAAAGAATAATGTATATAAGTCATAGGAGAATCTGGGGCAAAATGTAACAGAAAATGGAAATTTATCATTTTACAATTATATGCAAAGCATTGTGAAAAGTCGACCTCGGGTCAGACCTAGGACAAGGTGGCTGAATCAACTTCAGGATTTTGCCTTGGAGTGTCTTGAGATCGAATCCGAACATTTTCTCGAAGTAGCGGAGAATCGACAGGCATTTGTTTCTAACCTGAATGTCATGGCCCCGCGACACCATGTACCATTATCTGTAAAGGGTTAGGGTAAGTGTGCCAAATTTCGGCATAGTTGCATGCAAGCGTCAAGGTCTCAAGTTTTATATAACTTCTTTTTAAGGAGTGTTGCTTGGAACCTTGTAGACAGTTTATCGTCTTTATTTACTCTAAAATCATTCTTAGTACATTTTAAAATAAATAAAAATGTAGACATAGCTTGGGTGCCTTATATCGGCCACCTTCATTCTCATAGTTCTTTGCCAATCGGGAATTCTTCAAATGTCTTTTTACATCATCTTGTTCGTGGAATCTGCATTTTTCTGCATAATCTAAATGAAATAAACATACATTTTATCTATTTTATAAGAAATGTAACCCCTAGAATGGATAGCAGGTTCTATAAATACTCACTAATGTATAAATTTTAGAAAATATGTTAGTCAAAATTGATATCTTCTTTGAAACCTTTAAGGACAAGTGCGATACCAGTGTCCCAAAACCAAAAACATTTTTTTGATTTATAGAAAGTTATTTTGTCCCCTAAATAGTCCGAAAAAATATTTTTCATTTTGGGACACCGGTTCCCCATTCGTCCTTAAAGTGTTAAAAAAAATATGTATTTCACAAGTAATCTAAATTTTAAAAAAAAGTAAAATATCTTGCTCAAACTCATTAATAAAATTTTAGAAGGTCACTGAGTAAAGAAGTAAAGGTAACAATTTACAGTAAAAATACCGTAAAAATTTAAAGATTCAGTCCCTTTTCAGTGAGAGATTTTGAATTACGAAATTTTCGGTTTTACAAATTTTTTACCGGTTCGTCTAGTCCTAAATATTTTACGTTTTCCATTTTTATTTTTTCTACTAGGAAAATCTACTGTTTCTTAATACCCCAGTTCTAATCTTCTTGGTATTTCTTCGTCGACGAGTAAATTTTGATAACTGTTTATCCATGCGACGTTATGTCGTCTCGATTTTGTCCTCAATTTCAAAATATTTGCTTATATTATTTGGTTAGTCTTCGTTTTAATTAATCTTATACACACCAAATTATTGTTTATCGTTCTTTAAATTTAATAGTCGTACTCTGTGCGTAAAGATCTAGTGCTATGCAAAGACTTTTGCATTCAATTAATTTTAAAAGATGTTTAAAGTTGAAAAAATTAATTGCTTAGAGTTTCTAAGCTCTAGGTTAGAGTTATTTCAAAGGTGACGAAGCTTTCCGTTTGACCTTTGCTTCGCGAACGGGGAATGCTGGTTCTTTGATGAGAAATATGACATGACAACATTTTTAACACTCTCCCATAAGTATGTCATATTTTGCGAATGCTTTTGGGGTGTGCCTTTTATGTGAATTTCATCCATCGTTCTGCAAAGAGACTTTTTTCGCTTGACATACGCCAGGGTGTACTTTTCAATATGTATGTTTAACATAAATTTGATTCTATTAAATGGGAAATTTGTCAAATTCCCTCTCATGGATCCTTTTGAACTGATTCGGAAAAAGCTCAAGGGGTCGTTTGACTTTTCACAGCAGGAGTGTCGTGAAAGCTTCTGTTTTTGTCATGGTATAACTTCCTCTTTGCTTCATTCCTTTTTCACTTTAATTTAATGCAGTAAAAACCAATCTAGGTGAAAGGAACACCTATTGACACTTTAAGAACTCGTGTCAGGACTTATTGACACCCTACTCTATACCATTTGGAATGCGAAATTCGAACACTTATTCTTATCAGAAAACGCAGATTAATGAAAAAAAAACTTTATATTAATTTAGATTTTATTGGATGCATTAAATAAATTTTAACATTTTGACAAAAGTGTCAATAGGGGTTCCCTGTCGAGGAGGTGTTCCTTCGACCCTATAACCTAGGAAATGTTAAAGATCAATGTTGCGGAAGGAAAATTGTGGAGCAAATGGCAATTACGATGAGGAAAAAACAGGCGATAATATATATGACAGCAAATCACGTGCTGAACTTTTCTATTTTCGCTTTTTTCGTAAAAATTTATGAATTTGCACAGTCGGTGGTGATGGAAGAGTGTTTGGTGTGGTATTAATAAACTATGTTTCATGAGCAATATGTATCATATGCTCATGCTTCAACGTGTCATTTGAATGTGGTTCTCCAAGTGGATTGTAAACAGAATCCATGAGAAGCACTCTCAACCACATATAATAATGTTTATCAAACAATTATTTGGAATTATTCGATAAATCATAACAAATCCAAATCACACATTTAGCTAAATATTTTGCACTCGATTAATTTAATTGGGAGAAAACCTTCAAAACATCAATAACATCAACTCTTGAAATCAATGAGATTTTTATTTAGATATAGATTTTGCTGAAAAGTCCTCTGATTTATTTCCCTCACTCAGCTCTAAAAGCTTTCGAAACATTTATTTTAAATAAACATTCTGAAGGAATTTTGGGAATTTTGCAACACTCCATTTTCTTATCAAATTTTGACTGTTGTACTTTCTATTTTATTTCATTTCACTGCCAAAGCTCTATAAGCTCTTTCTGTCTTCTGTCGTTGAAAATATTCCCAAACTCTCGAGGCTTTCAAGGGAAATACCGGGATTTCCAAAAATAATTTCCAGAGGTACAACATCCAAACAGTCTTTCGGTGTCATTCAGGACTTCAGAAGTTGATATAGCAAATCTCTTCTGGTTAAGCCACCCACGAAAATGTGAAGCACTGATTGTATTTGCTCCAAGAGGTGTCTCATGGGCTTCGCGATATCTCCGAGCTTAATGGCAAATGCACATTGAAAAATGTAAAGGGGCTGACAAGTAAAAATTTTTTGATTTGAAAAACTGGAGTATTGTTATTAGTTGATTAATCAAAAGATAAACGGTTTCTCGACTTTAGAAAATTTTATATTTTAAGAAATGAATATTATGAAGTATGTTTAAGCGGTGTCGGCCAAAATCAAGAAAGCCAAAATTCGGAATGCCGAAATCTCGATTGAGTCGAAATTCCGAATAGGTCAAAACCTCGAAAACGTCAAAATCTCGAAAAGTCAAAATCTCGAAAGCCAAAATCCCGGAAAGCCATTTTGGTGTTTTGAGACTTTCGTTTTGGAAATTTTGGCTTTTCGGGATTTTGAGTCATTCGGAGTTTTGATCTATTCAGGATTTTTGGTTTTAGAGCTATTTTGGCTTTCAGGATTATGAACGGGACTCATTTTAAGAGCTGTTACAATGTACATATTTACTGAATATTTAATAAGTCCGTAGGATAATACATGTATTTTAATACAGCTATCTTTCAAATGATTATTTGTCAAAATTTGACAGTAATCTGACTATTGGTTCCTAAGTTACAGCAGCTATAAGTAACCCACCTCATAGTTTTTTAAAAATGGAAAATTCTAGCTAAAATTTGACAATGTATCTAAAATTCTATATTAAATTTTGAGTATGAGAAAGCTCATCGTCCGATGATTGACACATTTGGTCACTTTCGACCAAAATCGGAAAACCAAAAAAAAAAATAGACAGATTCGAATGAAGTTAGGTTTTTGCTAATCCTTTAAGATTCAAGATCCCTTGAAGACTCAAGGGACTTTTACTTGAAGACTCAAGGGTCTTTTACTTGAAGTTAGGGTTTATTTTCAAGAAAATTTAATTTAAAAGCTTCCGAAAATATTTATGAATTTCCCGAATGACGATTATAGAATCTGTTGAGCTACAACCTTTTGAAGAAACAAAGCCACTCGAAAGCCAAGCCAATCTTTTCGAAAATCGATCGAAAGTCTGTGCAAGTTCACATATTGGCCGTTTTAACGCTGGGTGTTCATTCATTTCGAATTTCAATATTCTTGATACTTCAATCGTGAACAACGTCAACAACGGTGCGTAAAACTTTTCTGCATTAAAGTGAATTTTTGTACAATTTCGTGGAATTCCAAGTCAGCTAGACGTTTGATTTTCAATTTAATTAAAATAATATTTCTTTTCCTAAACTTACTTGCTTTTTCGGTACTCGTCCTATCAAATTTTCTAACTTTGTTAGATATTGTTTTCTGATGTAGGGGAGACTGGGGCAAAACTTGTCAAAACCCATATTTAATTCTTTCACGAGCTCTGAAAAAACTTAAACGTTTTATAATGAGCATATTCTTATAGGAAATTTACTGCTCTACAACATTGCAGAATACTATTTTCCTCTATCTCAAAAGAAATGTGATTTTCGAATCATTTTATAAAAGTCGATTTTAAGGAGATTCTCAAAATTGCTGGGGCAAATTTTGTCAGTCTTCGGATAATTTATGACGTTTTACTCTCGCAAACGTTAAAAATATTAAATAGATATATTTTTATAGGAAATTTATTCCTCTACAACTTTGTCGAATATAATTTTAACGAGAAATGTGCTTAAATTGAGCTAATCAGTGTTAATATTTTCTGTAAGCCAAATATTCCAAAAATAGGGCTCAAAATTTCATTATTTTTATTTTACATAATTCTTCCTCGAATCCCTTGAAACTTTGTAAGTTTAAGAAGGTTCGTGAAAGCTATCTATAATAAAAATTTCAAGCCTCAGTCTCTTTTATTTTAGAAAATAGTGAATATTGAAATTTTCGTTTTGACAATTTTTGCCCCAGTCTCCCCTACCTTCAAATCGGTGCAGTATAAACCTCAACAGGAGAGAGCTTTAAAATCAAGAAGATTATAACTGAAATTACCGGAATTTAATTAGGGGAAAGTCGTCTGCCTTTAAATGCAGCAGCCTTCAAATGTTGCGATTTTTTCGTTGTTCTCAAAAGCATAAATTGTATTCTATTAACTATTAACTATTAACTAAAAGTGGAGAGCCTAGCTCCTATTTCCTAGATGCTAGATAAAAAAAATGAAAATGAGCTCTAAACTGTAATTTTGATGCTCCACAAATCATGTGATTTTTCATAGTAAAAATCATTTTACAAATAAATCTTCCATTGTGACACATAGAAGGTTAATTAGGATTAATATTTCTGTTAATACATTTTAGTTCAGATGACACAATTTTTGTGGGTGGCAAAAATTTGAAAATATCACCCTGCAGCAGCCTTTAAATGCTAATGTCGTGTGCCTTTAAATCCTATCTTTCCATACATCAAAACATGTGAAATCGAACTCCTACTTTTCTCTGACGAACGTAATACAAATACTTATAACCTGCTATCTTGCTCCGGCCGGGATGTTTCAAGTTGACAATTTTCAACTTCAATGGCTTTTTCTTCCAAATTTTCAAGTGCAAAACAGTGCTTCAGAAAAATGTGAAGAAAGGTTATTGTGTAATGTCTTTTGACTGCAGTGATGATTTTAGTGAGTGCGTTAGGCTTCAGCCTAATCATTTATAGCCCATTTAGTTTTATTGATTCAATATTCTCAGTGAAAAAAAAAACATTTAAAGGCAGCTGCATCGAGTTTGAAGGCAGACTATGCCAGCTGCCTTCATACAAATCGACATCACTTTTTTAATTTCCTCAGAAGGAAAAACTGAGGACTTGCAAGTGCTAAATGAGGTAATCATATACGCCGAATGAACAAGAGAATTTTTTGGTGTAGTAGAAAATAAAATCCATTTTGTGTATTCTTCAGAAAAAAATCTTAAATATGGAACTCCATTTTTCGTTTGAAGGCAGACGACTTTCCTCTATGATAAGTCTCAGTCTCTTTTAGAAATATGCGAAAAAATCGTATATCACAGCTGAATGTAGCCCCACCTATGCGTAGTTAATTTTTGCTAATTAAGTATCATTGTAAAATCAAAATAACAAACTGAATATTAAGTAAAGATTTAGTATTTTCTACAGTTTGCATTTCAACCCTTAATCTAATTCTATTCATTTGCAATTTGAGTCCTTTGCAAAAGAATCTCTGTATAACCCTTGCCCTGAGATGCTTTCTTCAAAAAGTATTAAATTGCAATTTTCTCTTTGAAATATCACACTTTGGCTGCCAATATAAGGCGAAATTTCCCAAAGTCCCAGAGGATGTGAAAAGGAAATTTGTACAAGTGCCTTAAAAGACTTCTCATTTTCCTACAACAATGGCAAAAATTGCTTTATTACTTCAAGTGTAAAGAAATAACATTGTTGGAAATGAAAAGTGAAAAAAAAGGAGAGGATACTTGAATATCAATGGAAGAATAGATAAAAGTGTCATCTGGAGACACCACATCCGGACATAAGCAACAAAAGGAGACCCAAAAGTTTCTCCTTCGAAGGAAATATGTGTGGGCCATATAATAAGGAAGATCACAAAGCTCAATGAAAACGCATTGGCTAGGCTGATAAGGGGGCAGAAATTTGCTCTAGGGCGAGGACAAATCGAGAAATGGAGTTATGAGAAAAATCAATTCTGAGAGATCCTTTTTTCCCAGCCTTTTATTCAATTGTGTCCTGATGGGGAGTGTGATTTTTTGAATGATGACATTACTAACTTTAACAGAGCGTTTCAAGATTGACCAAATTCTGTGTGAAACGGCAAAATTCAATTGTGGAAAAATCGATCAATTTAAAAGTCATTAGACCTTCCAGCTTTTCTCGAGGAGCAATTTGCAAAAAGTGTATTCCTGTTCAAATACTAAAAGCTCTCCCTTCGCGTTAAAATATTGTTTTATAGGGATGACAGTTACATTGCTTAAATAAACCAAACCTCTTGGTGCCAAAAAGAATCTCCGAACAGTAAATGGATGTTAGTAATTCAATATTATTCCCACAAGCCAGCGATTTTTCCCTTAGGACAGGAGCAAGTATGGGAAAAGTGAAGTATTCGCTATCAAAAGTTTAATGTTTCTTCACCACCCACATCGACCCCTAAGGATCCCCGAAGAAGCTTTCTTACTATTGTTTTTCCAGCCATAGAGATGCATAATTTCCATTTTGAAGCATTATGTCGTCGCTAATTGAAATATTATACAATATTGTTATTTACTCCCATTTACCTTGACATTATTTCCCATGTAGAATGCTTTATAGGGAAATTTTTCGCGTTTTATTCTCTTCACACCGTACCAAAGTCTGGGCTGAGCTTTTTTTGTGGTTAGAATATTATGGATTGAGGGAGAAGTGGATGCCAACGACTCTTCGTGCTGTTTTAGGATGAACATAAAACACCAATAAACTCTCAAAAGCATAGACGAGGGATAATGTACGAAAATTTAATCTGTCACCTGACTTTTCTTACCATTCATCTCACTTTGGGGGCGACTAAGTAATGGAATATTTGTTCATGAGAGAAAAATTCGTTTTAAAGTGATTGAATTTAAATTTCAATGCGAATTAGGGGAAAGTGTGCTAGGGTAGAGTCAGTACTTTTCGCCACCATTAAGCTTTAGGGGCCTCGTAAGGTGTGATATTTTTGTCAGGCTAAAATGAATTTTTGTGTAAAGATATTTTGAAGCAATATCTATCTATATATCTAGGATATGTCTCGAGAATTTTAGAGAATCTCATTGAAAAATATGCATTTTCCCCAATTATGCTTGTTACAGTACTTTTCGCCACCTGTTTTAAAACGAATTTCAATTAAATAAGAGACGTAATAACGTATTGGGATATATAGAACAGAACATATTATGAGTGTTGAAATGCTACTTATTCTTAAATGCCTTAAATTAGTTGTTTTATATTAGGTGGCGAAAAAATGCTTACGTGGCGAAAAGGGTTGACTCTACCCTACTTTCAGACGACTTGAGCTTCGAACAACTATTTTTTTTCAATATGTTTTTTTTTATTATGAATTTTATTCATATATTTTGATTGATAGTCCAATAATGGTACAAATTTTCTGATAAAACCCATGGATCAAATCCATTAGGAACACAGAAAATCAATTGGGTTATCATCCGAAGCTTGAGTCATCTGAAGGTAGCGTGCTTTCTCCTATAAAGAGATAAAATTATTGGGTTCAGAGTTTTGAATGAAGAACTCTAAAGCCTTACTAATTACAGGATTTAATATTCAAGACAATAAAATTGATAGGATTAATAATTACTTTTTTATATTAATTTAATATTTTTTTCATATTTAATAATATTTTAATTTTTAATAAATTATTTAGTTAATATATTTGGATTATTTAATAACCAATAACTTAATTATTTAATGACTAATTAAATTGTTTTAAAATTGTTATTAAGAAGACCACAGTAAATAACCAAACCCGGTTTTTTAGGGAGATGAAAAAGATACTGGCGATCACTTTTGGTTATCGGTTCTACAGAGTGTTCCTCATGTTGTTGCTCCAGAATAAAATACATTTTTAAAAATTATAATATTTTCCTTTTTAACAATTAACCATTACAAGGGTGCATTGCATTAGGTCTAGTTAGTTATATTTAATCATAGAAGCATTTATCCGTAGCTCACCGATTAGGGGAAGACTTTGAGGCTTCGTTCACACTCACTGTGGCTTCGAACTCTTCATATATTTTCCTATATTTCTAATGAGTGTGATCCATTTTTTCAGGATTTGACTAAAGACTATCTATTAAAATATATTGCCATAAAGTCAGATTGTGCGAACCCTGAAAGCTTTCTTCTATTTTTCTAAACCTGGCCATCCCTCATGCCCTTCCTTTACCTCGAAAATGCTTCATACGATCTATTTTTAATTCTTGGATATTGTTTGAGACATATGCTAGAGTAATACCCGTCAGAGGGCATCTCACTGTTGAATATGGAAGACAAATTCCTTGTAAATCAGTAATATTAATAACTTTATGCGAATATCCGGAATATTTATTAGGAACTTCACAAAAACGAAAACAAATCGCCAATTTTGCTTCATTGACATGCCCCTTGTATATTTTTCCTTTAAATTTTTTTTCAAGGTCAAAAATTAAGCAGTTCTGGAAAATGCAATTCTTAACCGATTCAAGAAAATATGGGATTACTTGAAAGGTCTTTGGATCCTGAATCAGATTGAACTAAGCGTGGTATGCACAGTAACAACTTATTTAGGGGAAGGTTTTGAAGGTTCGTATTAGAAAAGGAGTCCAAGATTTAAGATTTTTTACTGAATGCCACACACACACCGAATTGTATTGTATTGTATATTGTATTGTATTTATTTTTCATTACCATTAATAACTTACAATAACTCATGTTAACCCCACCGTACCTTGCGGCCATCGCCGTCTTAGCGTTGGTGACCAACCTCCAGGGTAAAACGATGGAAAACCCCTTCATAGGTTGTATGGTCAGGTTTACACTTTTACAATTTTTTTAAGTGGTGAGTCTGTCCATGAGTGCCTTAATGGTAAGAAATGGGCCTAGCCATAAAAGCTGTTTGGCCACTATACACAACAAATTGTTGTAATTAAAATTAAGAAAAATAAAAAAAAACATGAATTAGACAAACAATTAATGACATCAGACAGTGAGTCATAAAAAAAAAGAAAAAATAAATATACAAAATTTAAAGAAATCAAAAACAATGCAGAGCATCAGAAAGTGGTTCCGGATCACAAGCGCTCAATTATATCACTATATCAAAAAAATCTCTTACTTATTGGGTTCATAAATCTGCCTCACAAAATTCCTGTAAGTCCTTGGATTTTCCTCTACAGGAAAATGAAAATGTAACCGCATTTTTTCAAAGGTGCCCTGGTTAACTCAGCTTCATACCACTTTTTCCCACCTCTGTAGGCCTCATTTTCCCCGAAAACATTACACCGGACACAAAAATTTGGGCATCATTACTTAGATGGAACTTTCATCTACTTGTTTTCACCATTTGTAGGAAGTATCACGCATTAAATGATTATTGATTGTTTAATATCCCAATTTTCTTGTGAATTTATTCAGTGGAATATCTGATGAGTCAAATATCCCAAACGGCGTGCACAGTGTGACCCAAAACAGTGAGGAATTCTCAAATTCGGTGGTCAGTAATTATGACAGATGTTTTTACGAAGCTGCAAAATTCAATTTTCCTGAGCTGCAAGGGTGGTAATTTTATGAATTTTCCTCACACAAAAACGACCCCCTTCAAGCAAAAGATTTTCTCGGTAAATATTAACCCTAATAAACTCAACTATAATTTGGAATAGTTGCTTTTTCGAAAAGACACTTGCAGTGTGCAAAAATGCATAAAATATTACACATCAGAATTACGATTTTAGGCCCATTTTTATTTTTGCCTTTTGGACCCAGGAAAAAATGCCTAGGCTTCCAAGTTTGTCAGGAAATGTGACATGTAAGACTAGCTTTTAGATTATATGTCCATAGATGAAATTCATTTAGTAACTTGGAAAAAAATCAACTTTTACGAAGCTGCAAAATTACGAAGGTATAAAACCTTCCCCTAATAGGCTTATTTATTAATTAATCAGAAAACCTATGCACAGACACAGAAAATGACGTCCCGAAAGCTCTGTTAATAAATCAGTGGGTTTCCTCTATCTACCGCCCGAGGGCAGAACTAGCGCTGAGAAAAACTTGAGAGGTTTCTAAGTTTAAAGAATTTTGTACATTTTGACACATTCAAGAAATTATTTTTTGGGTTTATTTTGGGATTTTTCACTGTAGATGTTGAAACTCTTTTTTGTGATTTATGTGCATTTATTTCCTTTGTGGATTTCGTAAAGAAAATGTTACTATGTTATTATAATATGCATTCGATTGTCACAACACATGAACCTTAAGCAATTTTTTATACAAATATTTGATGAAAAAACTAATGAATAATCAATGTATATTATAGAGCAAAATCAGGGTATACGACGAATTTGAAAATATTTATAAATTAATTGAAAGAATAGCTCAATTTTTGGGTATATAAAATCACTGATTAGTGCTCCAAAATATGATAACAAAAAAATGAAAGTTTCTTAAAGAGTTTCATCAAAAATATTTTGCTTGATTTTAAGGCGATCACCTGTAATTCCCAACGCACAATAACTTTTGTTTGCAAACATGTTTTCAAAATTTCCTATGAGAGAGAGCGAGATAACTAGATTTCGGTTTCATTCACTCTCATTGAAATGTCAAAAACATGTTTACAAAACGAAAGTTATTGTGCGTTGGGCATAAAACTGCCTAAAACCACACGAATCGTAATTTATTGAATGAAATTTATAAATTATTAATGTTTTTTCTACTTAATTTGACGATAATAAGTGTAACAAAGCTCCTCTCGAGGAGTATGTTTATAAATGAAAAAATTTATTAATTAATAAAATGTCAGGTTCTGTGCATAGGAACACTTATTAATTTGAAATTAAACTTTCAACAGCCATTTTAATAAGTAAATAATTTATAAATAAGTAAGCTGGTTACTGTGCATAGGTTTTCTTATTTATTAACGAATTAATAAATCAACTGGTTACTGTGCATACCCCCCTAAATCTAATTGGTTGATACATGTTATGAATATGAACCGTTGAATATTATTTCAGTCTGAATTCAGTATAGGCAATAGGTAGATTTAGAAGCAAAGAATTAATACAGCGAGTAATTAATGGAGAATCATGCAATGCGTGACATTAAGACGAATATTTAAAAATGTAAGTTATTGAAGGTTCAATAAACCTCACGTCAGTCAAAAAGATAATACATGTAACATAGCAAATGTACCTATTAAAATGTGCCAGAGATATCAATTTTACTTCGAATGACCTATGTTTAGATAATCTAATAGATTGACACGCTATTGTTAGTTTCTGAGTAGGGCTATTGATTGATATGCCACCTCAAGATATATATCTATAATGACTGTGTTAAATATTCATCAAACCAATCTATCCTTTGCCTGACATCTTCCTCCTTAAATATGGGAATTCCATTCTTAGTTTCGTGCTAAAAATACAAGTTCACAGAGGCCCTTTCTTGTTTGTGTTTACCTTAATGTGTCCTGCAATTTAATTTATCTTATTGTCATGTTATTCGATAGTTTCTCTTGGAATTCAGTTTGATGGGGACAAGGGTTAAATTTCAGCATCGCGTGTCTCCTTGCCTTTCTTATGGGGGGGATATCATCACACATTCCGTACCAAAAAGGGTTGAAAGGACGCACTGTTTGTAGACTGAGGACTAATGTTGCTCCTTTGAACCCCATCAAATGAAACCACCGGAGTGAATTATGATTGATTTATGCTGTCGACGATACCATGTTGGTGTGTTCAGGTCATTTGGGGACGCTAAAAGCTGACTTGGGAGTCAATATGTGAATTGAACGGGTTAAATTCTATGGATCATGTTTCATCCACAAGATCAGAGGATGGACGAGAGGTGGAATGTTTAGAAACTAATTATTAAGTCAGCCGGTAACCCACTAATTTAGTATTCTCACAATATTGCAGTGTGGTGAACAGCCTTAATCTCGTGTAATTTTGCAAACCCTTGTCGTCCCTTCTCATTCATCCCTCTCTTTTATAACTTAATGACGGTTAGAGGTCTACCTTATATTCATCTCTCCTGTACAACAAGAGTGTTTTAAAGTGGATTTTAACATCACTCACTCCAAAAAGCATCATTTCAACATGCTGGAAATGCTTTTAAATGCTTTTAAAGCTTGCACAAAATTATCCAAAATATTAAATTTCATTGATGACACACAAGTTCAATTGTCCGATTAATCAAAAAAGGATTTCAATTGCTCGTAATACCTCAATAGTGCTCAATTTTACACATTTCACACTTGAAGGATTACACCTTCTTTTTTCTTCCACTTTTTGGTGTTATAGTGAAAATTCGATATACAGAACCTTCTTCTATTGAATTTGCTGTTTTAGAAAGAAACAGGTTTTTGATGAAATTGGCAAAAGCATTTGATATCTTTTGATATCAATATTTTGTGGTTGAACTTTTGCAAAAAGAAAAGGATCCCGGTGATAAAGTTAACCCAATACAAATTTAGCTCAAAAAGCTTTAAAATCTATTTTAGAGATAGCACGGAAGTTGGAGCATCACTGGGAGAATTAAAATCAATGGATCAGAAACTTATTTAATGAAATATGACGGCTTTCCATCGGTTGGGAAAAATAATTTTCCTTCTATCATAATTGCATTATTTTTCGGAAAAACCTTTTCGCTGTAATCCCACGAAGTGAAGATTAATTAATCTTGCGCTCTTTAAATTGCAAATTTTGGAAGCTGAAAACTTCACAATTTAATTTGAGAAAGGAAAATTTTTAAAAGGTTTTCAAATAAAGTATTCCATGAGAAAATCTTATTTGTATTAGGCGAGATTCTTAACAATCTCATCTCCTATTTTATAAAAAAGACCGTTTTTATGCAAAGTGCAAAATTGTAAAATTTCAGATTCAATTTCAATGAAAATTTTTAATTATTTAAATCTGGTAAGTAAAAAGTCAGTAAATGAAATGAATTTTATAATAGGGATGGGATATACAACCTAAATATCTCACTAAAATAATATAATTTTCATACAAGATAACTGTATTACGTTTCATTAATGAAAAAGTTTTCACTTTCATAATTAATCAAGCATTTATTAAAAGCCCTGGTATGAACTCATTAGTAGCAAAATTTTATAAAATTTCTCGTTATTAGTTATATTTTAGTAAATAATTTTATTATTACGATTCTGTGTTATTTTTTTTTATTTTTCTCGGTTTCTTTTAAATTTAATAAATTATATAACAAGGATATAAAAACAAAATTAAGTTTAATAATTTAGTTAGATTTTCTTCAGTTTAAATAACTTTTAAAGCAAAAACACAATTTTAATACATATAAAATTTTCGAATTAAAAAAAATGTTTTTAAATATATTTTTGAAAACCTTGATTATAAATTATTTAACTCTAATTTTGTTTATTAGTGTTTCTATTTGCTCTTTACTGACATTTCTTTTCTTTAATTGCTCCAAATCTATGTGATACGGTACCGTTCAACTGAAGAACCAGAGGCTAGTGCGAATCCTGTCAGACTATTTCCTTGTTCTGATAAGAATATTCCTGGGAATTCCGGGAATTTCGTTCTCTATTCAGACTGACTCTCGGATGTCTTCAAAGCATCTAGTAACAGCCGTTCCGAGCCACCGGGCATAAGGCAGTAATGCCTCCTAGCGCAGGCTACTCCCGGGGGTGTCTCTAAAGAGTTTTACGTCAAGATCAGAAAATAAATTTTTTTGTCTTGCCGACGTGTAAAAGCTTCTAGAGAATAAATTTCCCAACAGGAATTTACCCAAGAAATATTTCTAAATAATCTGCCGTCGGTCGTTAAGCTCCTCAATTTGAGGCAAATTATAGCTCCTCAATTTGAGCTAATTTGCCCACTGATAGATTTTAGGCAAACGGTATACTGCTGATAAATCTGACTTTTAATTGTACTTGGGAGAGCCCCATCAGGGCTTAGAGATATGAGTTAATACCCATTCCCATATTTATATTATTCTTTGAAGAGCAAAAAATGCTAAATTAAAAATTATTCGTATGATTCATCGACACAGAAAATTATGTACATGTTTTATTTCTTTATTTTTGTCTTTTTTTGTTTTATTACCAAAAAGTTTTTTTTTAAATACATTTTTAAATACAGTGGGACCTCGATAGAGTCAACTAATTATTTCCAGGTCTGTTGACTCCATTGGATTCGGTGACTCTATCGGAGTCCGAAAAAAGTTAATTAAAATGTGAAATTTTGATATAAAGGGGTATTATTTTATGTTTGTACTGCATAATTGATAAATTTAACACGATAGTTGAATATTTCATTTACTAAACCCATAAATTCTACACCCTCCGGTCCAAAAGTCATATGTTTAGGCAAAAGTTGAAGATTAAGGAATGATTTTACTGAATGTTTTATTATTAGTAAATATTTTAAGTGAAAATGACTGTCCATATGATAATAGTGAAGTCCATCCACGATCGTAAGATAAGGAAATGGTGTCTTAAAGATTTGTTTTTCACTTTTTTTTAGAAGAGCTCCGGTAGATATTTAATTGTTCTAAATTTTGATGCAATTAACGTTATTAATTAGAATTTATTTTAAACTTTTATTGTATGAAAGAAGAGATTGATAGTTGTTCTTTTTGTTATGTCATAAACTATGGATCTAAACTTCAACAAAAAAAAAACGAATTTTTCTCATTTTCTTCTTGTTCTGAAAAATGGGCGCTAAATGATTAGAGATATCTTACTTGAAGTGTTCAGATGACCCCCTAATAAGTCAACCTGGGGATTATTACTATGACCCTCATTTCTTCCCTACCACTTCCCTTCACCGCCAAAATCGTTTTTTTTTTGTGATTACAGGAAAGCACAGGTCATACGGGATCATAGGGTTTATTAGAAAAATCTATTATAATAATAATCTTATAATCTATTATAAGACAAGTGGGAAAAGATAAGAGAACTTTCAATCGGTCAAAACGCTTAAAATCACGAAAAAAAATATTGTCGAAATTTGAATACACGGTTAATATACGAATTTTATCATAATGTTGTTTTTCTTGTGTTAAAAACGTTACATTGATACACCAAAACACTGATTTGAATTTCGAAAAGGTCATACAATATTATTAGTTCTATAAAAATGGAAAAGTTGACTCTATCGGAGTCCGTAAAGTAAAAAAATAGCTGTTGACTCTATTGAAGATTGACTCTATCGAGGTCCCACTGTATATCTATTTACAAATGCGCATTAAAAAAACTGTTATTGACTATGAAACTTTTCTACTTGGAGAGGCTCAAAGTTCTAGCATTCCTTGAAGCCTTAACCTATTTACCGTATTTTTTGAAAGTCGAATGATATAAGGATAAAATATAAAACTTAAAAAAAAAAGTTAATATGAAATATAGAACGTTTGTTGGAAAAAATACTGCTGAAGGGGTTTTCAAATAAAAGATCAGTATTTGCATTTTCATTTAGATGGTAATTTAAGGTTTTGCATCAGCATATTTCAATTTAGAAAATTAAGTAAAAATACTTTACTATTGTTTAAAATTTGATGAAAACAAATAGTTTGTCAACACATTTTTAAGAATTTGCAGAATTTTTAGGAATCTTGAAAGTATTTATTTAAGTTTTCCGTTCTTGCCTCGGCAGAACATTTACTATTTAAGTTTTCTTTTAGTGACAAAGTTTGGCTGTAGTACATTGTGAAGTATTTTGGAAAATGTGTCGATCTGCAAATATAAAATTATTACTTTTAACTGCAAATAAAGAACACAAATACTTAATGAAAACAAACCTAAATACCATTCACAAGTAAAAGTTGATTATTTGAAGGGATGAATAATCACATTGAACATTTTTTGCTGACCACATTTATTTATTCCATTTATCATTCAATATTTGTACGTATTGACATTAATTGGAAGATAGCAGAAGAGCTTTCACCTTTCGAAAACGTCTGAGAATATTAATATCCTTGTAATTGAGTTCAAACCTCCGTCTGCGTCTGGGCATCTAAATAGAACTTAATGAAAAGTGGAAGTGGTTGCATTTTCCAACAGACGTGTACAACAATGTTCTTGCGGAAAATTGTCATTTCCTCTCCCACGCAACTGGAAAATGCTCCCAAGATACTCTGCAGCAGGGAATGATGATATTTTCCCACCTGTCGACAGTCCCAAGGATGCAATTCTGCATGGTAGCAGCTTTTGCATAAAAGTATCCTCACGGGTGGCTAATTGGATTCACCCGGCCTCAATTATTGACTTTGAAAATTGAATGTGAAATTGAATTAAATCAGAAACGCGATTTTATTATATTGGTGGTTGCCTAATAATTTTGCATTCAGTTATCTAATTTGATATTACCATCCTGATTCCTGATGCCATCGATGGAGAATAGTAAATTGTGCAGTCTTTCATGAATATTCTATAAATTGTAATTGTACCGCCAATTTAATTTACATGTTTTCCAGTTTCAAATAAACTCCCTCACAATGTCTAACATGTAAAATTCTCGGGAACATGTGGTTGACAGTTTGGGAAAGTGGGATAATTAAACAGGATTTAGTGTAGGAAAGGATAGTCAGCAGAATTAATGAAAAATATATTCACTGTATATAATTAAGCACCTGCTGACAGGTACAAGTAAGAGGTTTCGAAAGAACTAGTCGAGTTGCAGATTAACCAGTATTTAGATGGGGTTCAGGTAATTGAAAAGACACTTCAGGGCCAGATAGGAATAATTATACCCATTGAAGGACAAAAGAATCAATTGCAGATATGCAAAATATTTAATAGATTCTCGAACATTTAAAATTCAATTCTCGCAAAACCAAAAAAAAAAATTAATTAAAGGGAAAAGTTGCAGGTTATGGATTTAAATAACATCACATATGGATAAAAAAAAGTAATAATCCTTTAACGATTTAACTGGAAAAATGCAATAAGCAAAAAATTATATTCTGAGTGTAGTACATACAGGGGAGAGTGGATAAATTTAATAATTACAGGGTATTATAAAATCAAACGTTATTACAATCTACTACAATCTTAAAATATTATAATTTAAATACGATTTTTAAAGTTATATAAAAATGTAACTTTGTAGAATTTCCCCACATAAAAATTAGGGGGGGGGGGGTAGTTTCAGACATACATGACTCGCGGAAACATTGTATTCTTTATTATAAATTAATAGGATAGAAACTAACCTAACTTTGCAGTAATATAGTTTATAAATATTTAGCAAATAAGTCTTGATATTAACTTTAACTGTCTGAAACTAGCTCATCTTCCCCTAAAAGTAAATTTTTCATCTGCATTAAAAGGAATACAAGTCTATTGACTGAAATAGGTTCTAGAAGAACTGTGCCAAATTTCGAACGACATGCGATATCGGACACATGATATGTTACTTAGAGACGTTGTCAGAAAAGTTTAGAGAGTTTTGAAAGATCGAAAAACTTTGAAGAACTTTGTGTTCGATTTTGCACGCAAAACAATATCTATATTTTTGTTCATTTTTGAAAGTATTAAAAATTATTTTAGAGAAAACAGGGACGATAAACTTTATAGAATTTAAAATAATATATTTATGAAATTCAATTTGTATAAAAAAAATATGACGCTTGTATTTGGATATTTTATTGCTTATAACGGAATCTGTTCGAAATTTAGCATCCTTCTTATAATCGGTTTTTAAACCAGTTATACGAGTGATTGTAATTAGATTACTTTTCTTACAAATACAATTTCAATATTATATTTATCTACTTATGTTACTTTTTTTGTTAGGGCGGTTCACAACGTCTAAGTTACTTCGTCATATTATTTATTTGACTGATAAGTTATTCACTTCATTTGTTAAAAGTTTGTTAAATGCTGTTCCTGGAGATTTTCTACGAAATATATATGTTTTGCAAAACCGTTTAGCAAACCTCTTGTGGATTGACCGCTACTAATTTCTTTTTTCTGAGAGAGATTGGAGGAAAACTCTTTCCATCTTTAGGCAATTAGGTGGAACAGGTAGATCCCATTCGACATTCTCTTTCCAAATCTTCTGTAAAATGAGTTTCCCGATTACAATGACTACCAGACCAAAAGGGTCATAGAGTGCTTAAATTGTGCTTAAGTTCAACAAGCTTTATACTAAACTGGTTACATTTTGACTTGGACTAAGCTGTATATAGAGGTTTTCTTCTGTTCTGTGTCTAAAATATGTTTAAACTCTGACGACTGCATATCTCTCACACTACAATAAACATTAATTAAGATAAAATACTTAGATTTATGTTATATTCATGTAAATTAAATATTAAATTTCATAAAATATTTTACACTGATCCCCTTCTCTGATTGTCTGGAGCTCGAAACCATTTAGCCATTTGTTCTAAAAGACATTTGGTGGTAGGGTCGAGTCTACACATATGGACAGATTAAGGGTATAACGGGTTGTAATTCGTTTTCTTTTTGACTAAATAAAATGAAATTTTTAGTATAAGTTCTTCAATATAGCTCCTTTCGATAACCTCCAAAGAATTTATTAAAATATTCCCCTAAGCCCCCCAAATAATTTGGATCTTCTGATCATATCAAATTCTCCACTTGTGGACACTTTTACACACTTATGGATGCTCATGTACACACTTCTGGACACAAGTTAAAAAGTGTTAGAAATCCAAATTGATAATAAAAAATGTAGTGAAAGGGAATGTAAGTAAAATACTATAATTTTAAGCAAGTTCATCAACTTTTATTCATTTTTTTCTTTAATTTTTTTTCAACAGTTAATTTTCTTTTACACCTCTTTTCTTTTTTTCTTCTTATTTTTTGAAGTTTTCTTCTTTCTTGATCTACTTTTCTTCATTTATTCGTCTTCTGTCTATTTCATCTTCCTCAATTTTCTTGTCTCACTTGTTTGATCTCTGAACAACTTCCGGATGCCTCCTTAAAAATCTGTAGAACGACTGATTTGATGGTCTTGCGTTCTTAAAACCCCATTTGGAATTGCGTCACTGAAATGAATTTCTCTACTGTGGCTAGTATCATCTTTAGTTATGGGAAAGCTACACTTAGCAGAATAGAAAATCCACCTCACGATTTCCTCTCGCGTTTTCTTTTTCAAAGCACTGTGATATCCTCCATGACCAGATACCTTATTCGGAGATTTTCCGGAGACTTTCTGTGTAGTGTGGTACAGGAATGTGCTGAGAATCCTTCGTCAAGTTCATTCCATTTTCAATAATGACCTTTAAGGTCTTCGTTACGCTCTGGCAGGAATATAGCTGCTGTTTTTTGTTCTTTTCTTTGCACTTTTAAAAAAAAGGTTAGGTTATGTTGAAAAATATACAATCATTTAGTTTAAAATCTACAATTTTCAGAAAATCTTTAAATAGGATTATACACAACACTTTTCCACTTGATATCAAACATTTACCTAAAATTTTACTTGATATTGTTTGCCAGAAATCCTCTTCAACTCCATGGAAAAAACTTATTACAACGATTGACAATGCTCCAATGATAAAATTTTGTGAGTGCGCCACTCGTAAAATATCACGTCCATAAGTGTATAATCTCCTCAAATAAATTTACGCTTATGGGCATCTCCTAATTTAATATTTCTATACCAAAATATCTAAAAAAAATAAATTAAAAAAGGAAAATTAGTAACTAATGAAAGAGTATCAGAAGCATAACATTGGGAAGTTTCTCTCCCCAAACTTGTAAAGAGCGGGCTTGAACGGTGTATCTGGATTATAAAAATTGATATTGGTCTCCGACTCCACCGTAGCTTTGGATCGTCCGATGTGCTTTGGTGTCTTGATCTCCTTCTTGCCACCTAACTTTTGTTATTTTTAAATTTTTTTTTTCTCTCAACTTTTAACTTATTGTTCTTCGAACCAACACGGCAACATCACGTGCTAGCTCCCTAGCCACGTTGTCGAATTTCCCATGTGTCATATCTGGCAGTTTCCCCCCTTCCCACACATCCTGGTGAGTACTGCTTGTCAGTCTGCAGAGAAAAGATCGTTTAACACGACAAAAGACTACACAGCCTGAGAAAAAGCATTTCCGCCGTTTGGCTTTGGAGGCTGGTCGTCAACGCTAAGACGGCGGCGGACGCTTGGTATGGGGGGCTAATGTAAAGGCACATGTTGGTAATAAAAATACATACATACATACATACATACATTAAATATTTTCGATAAAATATATGAAATTTTGACATTAAAACTTGCAAGTGCGTTAGCAAATATCTTAACAATTTCATGTATTTTTAATCAATTGTCGCATCAGCAAAATATTTTTCTTATAACAATTAGAATTGTGGTTAAATATTAAAGGAAATTAGTTTTCAAGTTGTATTTGAAGATAAGCCATAAAATAATGTTAATATTGTAATTTTCCAACATTTATTTTATGTAAAAAATAGAGATTTCTACGAGCTGTCCATAAGTGTGTAACATCCATAAGTGTAGACTCCACCCTACTGTTCAAATTAGCAGTAAAACGTAAATTTGGTCAACAAAAATTCAAATTTGAGGAGCACTCCATTTAGAACTCTGTGCTCCCAGCACGTCTTTTAGATCACAATAAAAAATACTATTTTGTAAAATATTTAGTAAACGTTTGTGATTTCGCACTATATGAGGACTTATTAAATGCTTATTAATTCGTAAAACTAAAATCATAAAATTAATACGTTCATAAAAATTTGTAGGTATACTTCTTGACAAACATTGATCCCAAAACGATCGTTTTTTATTCTTTTACAAATATTTGTTCGTAAGAGTTCGTAAACTAACAAACAAAATTCGTAATATTTTGTAATTTGCTCGTAGAGTTTTTCTAGAAAATAAAAAAAATAGCAAAATGCCGAATTCTACGAAAAATTTTCCTAATTACGTACAATATTTTTAAAAGACTATGAACTTTTGCGAACTTGTTAGTTTTCCGATTCACGAGCATTTGGTAGGTTCCCAGTTTGAATTCCCAACCATTTACGAAATAATATTAATTTTAAAATGTGTACAGTGCCGGCCAAAAGTTTCTTGACAAATTTGTGTTCGAGGAACCAGATGGAAAGAATGATAGAAAAAAAAGTTTTTAAAGTTTTTCTTCTTGCAAATGAGTGGCATATAATCCTAAAATGTAAATTATGTATTAAAAAATAAATAATTCTTTTTATTTTATAACAAAAATAATCGTTTTATCAAAAGTAAAACATGATAGGCAAGTTCAGTCTGGCTAAAAGGTTACAGATTTACTTATTCAATGCGTTTTAAATAAAACTGCAACATTTTAAATTAGATTGAACTTGCTTACCTATGAAATTCAAGGAGTCACCCAACCATTCTTATCATTTTCCTCAATTTGCGATTGATTTTTGTAATATTTGGCACCTGTGTCACTATTCAAAATACCTATAATCCCATAATACGGTTATCAACCCTCTGTTTATTTCATGAAATTTTGTTGATCTAAACGGTGATCCGTCCCGGAGTCTTAAGAAGCAGGGAAATTTTTATGCAAATTTTGGCAAAGGGAAAATATTGAGTTTTCGTCTCTCCTTCATCTTAGATCTTAATCATAATCAAATGTTATTAATAAAAATTAGACAAATATTTGTTGAAAGATTCTGGTCTAATCTTATTGATCAAGATTTACGAGATTGCTGACCACAGTTAAAATTTTACTATTCAATTAAATGGGGTTAATGTTTTTTTTTAATCAAATTCATGATACTTAGTTTATTCCAATTAATTTCTTATCTTCTGTTTATGAATACCCAAATTGTATCATTAACTAAGTTTAATGTCTACAAATACCAAAGCTCTATGTCAAGATCCCATCATTTCATATCCTCTCTTACAATTAATTATTTTGCCTTGTTTAGTGAAAATTTATGAGGGACTTCTTTATCTTTCTGATATGCTAATGGATGATATTTCTTCGGGAACATGTGTAAAGAGTCTTTCTAGAGGCAGTTAAGCGTAATGAAATTAGTTGCTTCTGCCAAAAAAAAAGTCTAGTTTGGTCCTTCACCAAGAAATCCTGCTCTCCCTTCCCTGTTCACTTTTGGGCTCTTTTAGAACAATTTATACCTCTTACGTGTCGACATTCCTTCCATCGCAAAGATTTATCACACGATGCCGTGCGCAAATTGCGATAGTCGCGAGTTTTAGGTAGCTTTTGGGGCGGAAAATGTAAGAGATCCAAGCATATAATTCTTACCATTTCCCCATAGCACTTAATCATTTTATATCGTTGATATTCTCTCTTACTACATTTCATTCATCAATGTGGAAAATTTTGGCGGGAATGAACGATGCCGGTAATTCAATTTGAATTTGAGCTGAAAATAATCTCTTGTGAGAATTGTTTCTCACCTCATTTATTCAATACATTATTAATGATCTTTTAATTGAATAGATACGGGTGCTATTAACTCGCTTCACTGCTCGTAAATTGACTTTCTTAAGCTTTTAGTTTTTGGTATTGGAAGGGAACTAAGGGAACCCTCTGGCAATCGTATGAGCTTATGCTTCATTGATTTGTTCCTGTTTCATCAGTGTTTCATGCAACAAAACTAAGGATTAGTTGCATTGGATATTAAGGGAATCTCATGCAACTTACTTTAAAAATCTGGTTGTTAATTCTTTAAAAGATTTTTTATGGGAAGAATTTTGTAGTTTTGAGGGAAAATCTCAAGGATTCTTGTTGTAAAGTTATCAAATTTCAAAATCAAAGCTCAATTTAAAGAGTATGTGGCATCGGCATCCAAATTCAATTACTCTTTACCTTTGCAGTGTCGGACTTTACGGAAACCCTGGCCCAAGTATATGAACAACATGCCGAAGCTCTCCAAGTTCTAGTTTCGAATTACCGAAAGAAAAACAGTGAATTGCGGAAGGAACGTCCTGCCTGCCACTCAACTCTGTTCCATGCCTGGGAGACGCTGTTGCAGGAGATTGAGGCGGACTCTCAGTCAACAAGCGATGTTGCTAGTGCTCTATCAAGACAGGTAAATACAAATATGTGTCATCTCAACTTTCCCATTTGATTTTTTTTTTTATTTGTACTTCCTCACCAAATGCAGTACAAGAATTATACCATCATTTCAATATGTTTTAATTTGATGACAAAATATTTCATCAACATTAAAATTCTATAATTTTGAATTAGCAACTGTTGATGCAGAAACAAATGAGATATTCGCTCCAATTCACAAAATTTTCCTCTCCAACACAATAATGTTCTAGGTGGGGAAAATTGAAATGGATGTCTGTTGTGAAAATGAAATAATTATCTCATTCTACATGAATGAATCACTATTTTCGGCAAGAGGCATATTTTCCACACTTTTCCCCCTTGGGGGCCTTTTTTACTGATGGGAAACCTTATGCTTTGAATTAATTTCCATAATACAACATTGACGATAATAAAAGCACATTATTATTTATTTTTCACCAGTCATATAACCATATCGTCACATTTCCCTAATTCATTCTTTTCCCATTTACACCCAAAACACATTTGTCCAGAGCTATTTTTACGCCCACCATCCACAGAAAATTTGCTCATTTTCATCAACGGATTTTCCACCAAATGAATCTGATTTTTAGTTAATGCCTCCAATGAAGTGTGTATAAGTTTCACATGATACCAAATTGATTTCACAACTCAGTCGTCTTTTAATTACTTTGTAAAAGTTCTATTTTGTGCTGTAAGAGCAAAATCAGTGCGATAGTCTATTATAGAAATCCTTTCGAAAGGTTGATTGTCTACGGGAAGTGTGCAATTTAGCTGGTGGAGCTTTTAGCTCAGGATGCAGACAATAAACACATCAAACACTTACCACCTTGCTAAACTATCTCTCCAGAAATCCTCGAGAATCCACAGAGTGTTGAGTTGATTTTGCTCAATTCAGCAAACACCAAGTAATTAAATTAAATAGAGAAGATAAATTGAATTATCACTGAAATAGAAAGTCATTAAGAGAAAACGAATACAGCTCTATTAATTTATTATTTTTACCTTTGGTATTGAAAAAAAAAACAATTTTTGAAAAGGAAATTTAATTTTCCATTTCACAATATTACATTATCCAGTTGTTATGAAATAGGAATATTTCTCTAAAGGGAACTTGAATTATAGAAAAGCTAAATTAAAGAAAACGAGTACTTTTTCACGATATTCCAGAAAATCTGAAATAGGATAACAAAAAATTACCACACTAGAATTTTATTGTATTCTTCATTTCGAAAGTTTCCCTCTGGTCTTTAACAAACAATTTCCAAAATTTTGCCTTTTTGGAGATTTCGACCAATTCGGAATTTCGACTACGGGATTTTCGCCCATTCGGGATTTTGGTTTTCTGGATTTTGGCTTTTCGGGATATTGGCCGTTTTGGAATTTTGACCCATTCAGGATTTTAGCCTATTTTGGATTTTGATTTTTCGTGATTTTGACCTATTCGAGATTTAGGCTATTCAGGATTTTAGATATTCCGGATTTTGACTCTACGAGATTTTAATGCTCAAGATTTTGGGCTGTCTCCAGATGTTAGTATTCAGGATTTAACCTTTTCGTGATTTTGACCCATTCGAGACTTTGGCTATTCAGGATTTTAGCTATTCGGGATTTTGACTCAGTCGAGATTTTGATTTTTTGAAATTTTAGTGTTCAAGATTTCATCTTCTTCGGGATTATGGTGTTTTCTAGAATTTAGTATTCAGGATTTTGGTCCCTTTGGGATTTTGGTCAATCCGTGATTTCGTCTCATTCGGGATTTCGTCTCATTCGGGATTTTGGTTTTTCCGAGATTGTAGTGTTTGGGATTTGGGCCATTCCTGATTTTGGCTATTTTCGATTATAGCTTTTCCAGATTTCGACCCATTCGGGATTTTAACTGTCTTGAGATTTTATTGTTCATAATTTTGGATTTTCAGGATTTTAGTTTTTAGGAATTTTGGCTTTTTCGAGATTCTAGTGTTTAGGATTTTGGCTCCTTTGAAATTTTTACCCATTAGGGATTTTAACTTTTCGGGATTTTATCTCATTCGGGATATTGGCTTTTCACGATTTTGACACATTCGGGATTTCGACACATACGAAATTTTAGTTTTTGTACTAAAAAATACTTTAAAATGGAGGAAGCTTCTTTACAATCATACTTAATTAACATAAAAGCTCTTGATAATAAATCAATGCATAAGTAATATTCTTAAATACTTCTCAAAGGCAGAATAATGCTATATGAATACGTCTAAGTTGATTGTTAAAATTTCTATCAATGAAGGTGGACCATAACCATAATTCTATGATCATAATTCCAAAAAGGCAGTGGGCGCATGATATGACCTTACTGCTACAAGTTTTTTGTACCAATTCTATATTTTTCAGTCTAATAAATATATTAATTATTAAATATTATTATTATTTGTATCTAAAATATTATAAATAGATAAAGTATAAATAATTTTAAATGCCCAAAGTTAACCAAGGTATTTGGACCTTATCATTTCACACAACAAATCATAACATTGCTCTATCAGGTACGACGCATCGGGAGGGGAAGTGATTTGGTGACGTCAGTGTAAATCGAGCGAATCGAGAATTTACAGTGTAGCAATTGTTCCATTTGTCGTCAGTTAACTTGCTAAGCTATTTTTTTTCTCTGTTCGTAAATAAAATGTGCAAATTGGTGGTAATTTTGTGCAGGAATGGCTACCATCAGGATATTAAACGATAAAGGTGAGTTGCAAAGAGTGGAAAAGACCAAAACCATCAAGTGATCAATGTTTCTTTGTTCAGGAAATCCAGAGAAAAGTGGCTAAAGGAGTGTTTGTGTTGCGACTGAGATTCTCTACAATCAACAGCCAATCCAGCAAGTCCAGGATCATGAGGAAGCTGGTGGTGTTCCTCCAAGACCACCCCAACAGGAAGGTTCAAAAGTGGAAGCTGCGATAAAGCAAATTCTGCGAGAGATAAGCATATGAAAATCTCCTATTTGCCAATAATTTCTTCCGGAAAGAAGACTTCCACAGTCTAATAAATTTCTGATCAAATGGGCAGATTCGAAGATCTATTGGACTTCAAGGAGAGGAAGGAGTAGGAAGGTATGATCTTAAATAAATCATTTTTCTGTAAATCATTGTGAACAAATTTGCGAAAATTTGTACAAAAGAAGTGTATATTTTTTTCTTTTCTAATATATTCTTTCTGTCTTTGCAGATTTCCTCAAACTACTTTCAAATATTTCAATTTAAACCCACCAAATACTGGAAAAATCAGCAAAGAATATTTTCAAAATTTCAACACTCTGTATTAAAATTTATTTAGTATTTTCCTGAGTGACTGTTAAGGAAAGAGTTAAAAGTGATCGATCATGCTCATCACCAAGATAATCACGATAATCCTTAGAAATAAACGGAAATAAATAACCAAGGAAATAATTTTAGAAAGATGCCAATAAATTAATTCACATAGCAGATAAAAGTAATTTAAGACTTAATGAAATTGTTTATTTTTTTAAAAGGAGCAATTTTTGTAGTCTGATTTCAAAAACTGTTCTTAATATTTTCTGTATTTTCTAGTTTTAGGCTACACCAACTTATTTTTGTATTCATCAATTTTTATATTAAAAAATAAAATTACTTAATAAATAAATTGCTTTTGAAAATATTAAGTTATTTGTTCCTTGTTATCGGCCGTTGATATTTGTTAGAACACGTAAAAAGAAATTTGGAGGAACTTGACGTATTTTGGAGAACTTTCGGAAAAACATTTCTGCAATGATTTATTTAGAATTATTCAAGAAAAATTGGGTCAAGTGCGTTTAAGTAATAAGAAGATTCTTTAAAAGAAAATAATTGGTATTGATATCTTTTTAAGTTTCTTTCATGTATTTACAGAATTTTTCAGCCAATCTATAAGATAAACGAGAAATGTAATTTATCTTAAACGAAAGAACTATTTAACTCTTTCGTCTCTTTTGGGACTCTGAGTACCCAAAGCAGCATATGAATGTTCTGTGAAAAACAATGTTTTTAATTATTCAAAACTGATAAAAATTTATTTTCTTGTATATATACAAATTATAAAGAAGTTCAAATGTAACATATTTTTTGTAGAACCTCAATTAATTCCTGAGCTTAGATATTTTTGATTAAAAAATGGTGAAATTGGCTTGCAGCATTTTTTAATGAAATATATCTAAGCTCAGGCATTAATTAAGGTTCTATAAAAAATATTTTACATTTGGACATCCTTATAGTTTGTAATCATCCACAAGAATAGAATTTTTATCAGTTCTAAATAATTTAAAAACATTGTTTTTCACAGAACATTCATATGCTGCTTTGGGTACTCAGAGTCCCAAAAGAGACGAAAGAGTTAACTTACTATTAGTGCTGCTGAAGTAAAAGACTGTGGATTCTTTATTTCATATCACTATTCAATTTTTTTTGCAAAAGTTTATTCCATTTTACAAATTTCAATTACAGAAACTTTTATTTAAAGAAAATTATGATATTAAACTCCTATATTTTTTTAATATAAAAATTGATGAATACAAAAATAAGTTGGTGTAGCCTAAAACTAGAAAATACAGAAAATATTAAGAACAGTTTTTGAAATCAGACTACAAAAATTGCTCCTTTTAAAAAAATAAACAATTTCATTAAGTCTTAAATTACTTTTATCTGCTATGTGAATTAATTTATTGGCATCTTTCTAAAATTATTTCCTTGGTTATTTATTTCCGTTTATTTCTAAGGATTATCGTGATTATCTTGGTGATGAGCATGATCGATCACTTTTAACTCTTTCCTTAACAGTCACTCAGGAAAATACTAAATAAATTTTAATACAGAGTGTTGAAATTTTGAAAATATTCTTTGCTGATTTTTCCAGTATTTGGTGGGTTTAAATTGAAATATTTGAAAGTAGTTTGAGGAAATCTGCAAAGACAGAAAGAATATATTAGAAAAGAAAAAAATATACACTTCTTTTGTACAAATTTTCGCAAATTTGTTCACAATGATTTACAGAAAAATGATTTATTTAAGATCATACCTTCCTACTCCTTCCTCTCCTTGAAGTCCAATAGATCTTCGAATCTGCCCATTTGATCAGAAATTTATTAGACTGTGGAAGTCTTCTTTCCGGAAGAAATTATTGGCAAATAGGAGATTTTCATATGCTTATCTCTCGCAGAATTTGCTTTATCGCAGCTTCCACTTTTGAACCTTCCTGTTGGGGTGGTCTTGGAGGAACACCACCAGCTTCCTCATGATCCTGGACTTGCTGGATTGGCTGTTGATTGTAGAGAATCTCAGTCGCAACACAAACACTCCTTTAGCCACTTTTCTCTGGATTTCCTGAACAAAGAAACATTGATCACTTGATGGTTTTGGTCTTTTCCACTCTTTGCAACTCACCTTTATCGTTTAATATCCTGATGGTAGCCATTCCTGCACAAAATTACCACCAATTTGCACATTTTATTTACGAACAGAGAAAAAAAATAGCTTAGCAAGTTAACTGACGACAAATGGAACAATTGCTACACTGTAAATTCTCGATTCGCTCGATTTACACTGACGTCACCAAATCACTTCCCCTCCCGATGCGTCGTACCTGATAGAGCAATGTTATGATTTGTTGTGTGAAATGATAAGGTCCAAATACCTTGCAAAGTTAACTAATAAAATAAAAAAAAATTTGATGTTGTTATTTCTAGAAGAAATTTTAAATAACGTAGGCTTAAATAAAAATGTTCATATTTGTTTAATTTTCAAAATTGTTTTATTGAGAATATTATGCGCTGTGAATAAAATGATAATCCCTCTAAATATAAAAATCAGAAGTGTCAAATAATACAGATTATTATTCGACGAATATATTCAATCAAAGTTATTAAATGGCCAATACTGCAGGCTAATGGATTGTTATAAAAATAAATTGTCAAATTCATTTCACATTTCATTTATTTGTAAGTAATAAATAATAGATTATTTATTATCCAATCAAGAGCTTTTATTGAAAGCTCTTAAATTGCTATTGTTGAATGCATCATCATTATATTTATCGTAAGGTTTTAATTTAAATTTAGTAATAAAATTTGACTTTAATTTTCAGGTTGCTCGGCCCTTGCTGGAGAGGTCGTTCCACAGGAAAGTGCAAAGTAGAAAAATTTTTACACATCGGGAATCATTTGACACAATTATCGCAAAGACTGAGGAAAAATTATCAAAAGTAAGTGAAAATTCTATTCAAGTATGTGCTTGGGAGAGATAAAATGGAAATCCCATTCGATTTAATGTATAGGATTTCCGGAATCAGTGACGCAAATCGAGTGTCATGACAAAGTGCTCCAGAATTGGAAGGAAGAAAAAGAGATTAATTCAGGGTTATCCATCAAGGGGCAATTAACTGGGGCAAAATGAATATTTTGTGTTCACTTTTGCCACTATTATTATAATATTTAATGAGTATTTACAGTACTTTTGCAATTTTGAAAATAATCCTAATGACTTTCAAAATATTCATACACTAAGGAAAACCCTAAAAATTTAAAACAACTCTATGGCAGAGTTGAATTAACTCTACGAATATCGATGTAATTGTTACTCTTTTTCGTTGTAAATTTTAGTAAATAGAGATGAAACAACTCTTCATGTGAGTTGAATTAATTCGTCGGATATCGATGTAATTATTACACTTTTTCTATGTAAAATTTCATCTCGACTGAAGTATATGCTTAAGTGTTTTCGTTTTAAGAATATACTTCAGTCAAGAAGATTTTCGTGTGACAAAGTTCATATGGAACATCAACTAGAAATATGCCTAACAGTGTTGTTTCATGAAGACATGTGCGTGCATCATACGTGATATTTCGCTCGGAATTTAAGGAACTTGAGGTCAAGAAAATATTAAAAGAAGAAAATGATAAAATTAAAAAAAACATAAAATTGCAAAACGTATTCATTTTGGGGGTTGAAAGAGTTATTTAAACTCTAAAAAACGATTTTTTTAACTCTTGAAACGAATTATTTTAACTCTTAAAACGAGTTATTTTCAGTCTTAAAAAGAATTTACACTCTTTTGTCACGTAAATTTTAGGAAAAAATTATTGAAACAACTTTTCCGAATATTACACCTAAATACAAATAAAGGCAACTCTAAAATATAATTAATCGAAAATAACAACGAGAAAGAATTAATGCAACATCGATTCGAGTAAGTTTTACTCGATTATTTTTCTAAGTGTCTGCGATATTCACAAAATATTTGGAATATTCGCAATTAAGTATTTATAATATTTTTCAAGAGCATAAGCGATTTAGTGCAATAGTCATTTGATATTTACAATAATAATTTGTCAATTAACAAAATTTAGTAAATTTTCACTAATCCATATATTAACAATATTCATAGCTAAAGTCACGATTTTCGCAATCTTCGCAAAATCAGATTATTCGCAGTACAAATAATGACTGTGTGAGGTAATGTTCATGATATTCGTAATTTTTACAATACTCTGTTTATAAAGTGTTCGCGGTATTTAGAATATTCATAGAAAATTATCAATATTCACAAATTATTCGTGATATATTCGCAATATTCCCAAAAAAAATATTTATATTATTCACTAAAGTGCAAACAATATTTGCAATATTCTTATTATTTACAAAAAATTATCGATATTCAAATGTTATTTTTGATATTTTCAAAATTGAATTTGTGTTGTGTCTTTGTCACTGGAATGCCCCTTGGTTATCACAAATTCCTTAACACTGAAAGTCTTACATGGGATTGTGGACAACTTTGGATTACTAACACCTCTAATACTTCTCTATTCGTTTTTTTTCGTGCAATTCTACCCAATTGTGTGGGAGAACAGTCAAATGGGAGTTTGTTTAGTGAAGCACAAAAAAATACGTACTTTTTCAATTAATCTGTGATTTGCTTTTGCCGCACTATCGTCAGCTCTCGTAGTCAATATCCTCTACATTTTCTATGGTGGAGCAACAGTTGAAAGAGTTTTCTATATGCTAACATTTTGTTTACTTGTGCTCTCTCTTTTCATGGTAGTGTCGAATGGATTACAAACAGAGCTTTGTGGCTCACCGTTCGAATCCTACACAACATTCTCTGACTCTCTACATCGACTCCCACAATGCTTACGTGCAACAGTTGCATGCAACCAATGCGATGCTCGAGGCTTACCACTGTGAAACTCTGCCGCAACTATTGCTGGAACTCGAAGACATTTACAATGATCTCTGCTCCATCATCTCTGAAGCTGTCCTCCAAGGTGCCGAAGCCATCTCCACGAAGGTGAGTACTGACCTACAATTACTTTATAAGGTATTATCGTACTTAGACGAATGATCTCTTAAAATTGTGTTTTTTCTTGAAAGATTTTACCCTATTAGGGGAAGGTGCCCATTGCCCATGCTTCTTACGAACCCGTGCTTCGTAATGACTAAGTATCTCCTATGTTTCTCATTAAATGTGACAATGGGATAAAATTAAACCACAATGGAATAAAATTGATAGAAAAATGGGATAATACCAAGGGGGAGATATTAGGGTCGGAAGTGGTGTACAGGTGAAAATGAAGTGCTTGGAAGTCTTTGGAAGTGGGAGTGCAAAATACAATCAAAGCAAATACACTCAAAGCAAATACACTCAAATTTATTATTAGCTTAATTGTGTTGAAATTTTTCCGAGGAAACACTCAGTTCAGAACTTTTACCAAATGAAGGACGAAAAGATGCGTTTGTAATATTTTATATTACACTAATTTTGGAAAGGTCTAATGACAATTGAAGAAATTGGGCATAATGTTGGAAAACAATAATTATATCGTATTTCCGCTATTTAGAGAAGCTTGGATGTATTTTTTCCAAAAGTAGCTTCACTAGTCTCTTGGGAAAATTCAAAATATATTGATACCCCTTCATAGAGCCCTTCATCTGGCGCTAGAAAATCAAAATATAAGAAAAATTCTTAAAATATGTATAAAAATTGAATTTTTTGGGATTTTTTTAAAAGTCTTCCTAATTTGTTCATCAGATTAAACAAATTTCTGATTTCTTAAAATAAGAAGTGCATGGGAGTGCAAGAAGTGTTGGAAGTATTGCCACATTTTCGAAAGTGTTGCGAAGTTTTGGAAGCGAGAAGGCATCTTTTGTACAAAACGTGGAAGTGCCTGGAAGTGGTGTACACATTTTCACCCAAATATTTCCCCCTTGGATAATACTTATACCACATTGGGATAAAATCTTATATCAAATTGGGAGGAAACTTATACCACAATGAGAAGGAACTTATCATCCGTGAGATAAAAATTACATCACAGTGGGATAAAATTTATACCACAATTGGATAAAACTTATGCCACAGTGGGAAAAAATTTGTGCCACACGATTTACAATTACAAAATTGCATAGTCTCTAAAGAAGAGTCTTTAATAAAGCTTTAAGCTAAGATTTACTTTCGCTGTACAGCTATTCACTATTTTTCCACTATTTCATTTCTCTGCAATCCCAGATGGTGATTTCAGAAATGGAAATTACACCAAAAAGAAAAGCACAAGGTGCACATTTTACCATTCAAGTTCAAAATTCATTTCAATGATTCACGTGCTTTCACAACTTGGTCGTCGGAGCAAAATAAATATCATAAATTGATGCAATTTCATACTTTTTTTTCTTGCTATTTTATTACTTTTCCCCGTTGGCCCATTTGCTCCCTTCTGGCATTCAATAAATTCCTAGAAGAATTCTTTTTCACTATGTTTACTCACCTTTTTATCTGAATCCTTCTGCACAACCCTCAATAAATCTCACTACAGTTTAAATTGCTCTATGAATATTTTTCTTCACTTTTTTCTCATCTGAAAATGTGCTAAAAAATGATCAATAGGTAGAGTAAATAGCTCAGATATGTAACATTTGATGAGGCATGTGAAATGAGTTTGGAAAATGAAAATATAAATTTCATTTTCTGGTTAAGAATACCCTAGATTACCCAGAATCGTGAATATTTTAACAAATTGTGATTTGATTGTTGTTGACTCGAAACGAGTTTAATTTTAATTTTTTGCTTGCTTGCTAATAAACAGAAAATTAACCATTTTCATGGAATTGAGAGTCGTTATGCAAAAATTATGAACAAAGTAATTTACTTTGAAAGAATTTTCCGATGGAATAATTGATTTGCCATTTTTAAAAAATGGAAAATTTTTAAAGCTTTTTTTTTTGGGACACTCTCATCGATGAAATTTGTTGGTTTAAAATAGAACTCAAAAATATATTGCAGAAATTGTTACTTTTCAACGATATGCATCCACTTAGTCTGTCACAGTGTCTGGTTAGATGGGTTTATTTTTAAACCAACAGAATGCCATTGAGTATTTTGAATTTTATCGTGAAGGAAATTCCATATAAGTGGGTGGATTGAATGATAAATAAATTGGGAAAAGGTTGAGGAATCACTTGAATAAATTATAATATAATTGAAGATATGAAGAGGTAGCAGCACGCGTCAGTGGAAAAGCCTTTTTTTTACTTTTATCCGCGATGTTACGATAAATATTTAATTTAGCTATTATATTTTCTAAAAATAGAACATTCATTTTTAGATATTGTTCATTTTCACGCATCTTTAGAATATTGGAAAAAACACAATGTGGAAAGATGTTCTTTTCCCTTACCCATTTAATTTACGGTAAACTGATTGAACCTTTAAGGGGTATGTGGAAAATCCCAAAAGTTTGAAAAGGAAGCACAATATTTTAGAGAAGATCGAAAAAAAAGAGAGAATGTGTAGAGAAAATTTTCACTGAAATACATCTCATGAATAATTCATGACAACACCAATGACATGAAAATCGCATCGTCCCCACAAAGCCACCAATTAATTTTGCTCAGAGAAATGAAAAGAACGGGGAAATTTTCCTTCCATGATACACAGCTTTTCCTTCAAGTCACCATCTCGAAAGTGAGTAATTTGCTCCTGGAGCTTTCCTTCCTGGCATAACAGCAAACCCAATTAGAGAGCCTTGTGGTTGTGGTGACAAAATTCTTTCCTTTTTGTGTATTACTTGAGATTTCTCATAAGATTCACCTCGTTATTGTCACCAAATACTCCAATTTAGAGAAGATTGTGCCATGGTCACATTAACACTTTACTTTTTGCATAGCAAAGTTTCAAGGAGCCCTACAGTTACAGGAATTATAAAAAGAATTCAAGGGAGATACAAGTGGAAAACAGAAGTGTACACCGCATCAAATACTTTCAAAATTTGTATTACCTTATGGTTAAGTAAAAAGTCCTGAATCCTGTCTGCTACACGTTTTTTTTACTGTTTTTACTGTTTACTGTTTAAATGTCATCGGGTCATACTAAACGGTTTACACTCTTCAAAAAAATTCTTCGACAGTTTTGTGTTTAGTGAAGCCAGTTCTATGTTATAGCTTTCGAAGATGAAGGTAAAACAATAGGAAATACAATATGCTCTTCAGTAGGGGGAAGTGAGATACTTTTGAAATGGGGCAACTTTAAAAATGAAGTTTTTTCTCCCACTTTGAAATGGAACTGAGGAAAATAGGAAAAAAAGCTCAATTTTAAGGTACATCATTTCAAAGGTGCCCTACTTCTCCTATTACTACGACAAAGCTAAGGCGATGCAAGCAGCCAAAAAATATGAAGTTTTTGGATCTAATATAGTATCAGTTGACACGGTAAAATAATGATTCAAACAATTCCGTCTTAGTAAAATGGACGTGAAAGATAAAGCACGGTCTGCTAGGCCATTGTCGAAAATGTCAATAAAATCACGGAAATTATCGAGTTGAACAGGCACTTGAGCAATCAGTTTATTGTCTAAGGACTGAAGATTAACCAGAAAGAAGTTTGGAATCCTTTGCATAAGAGCGTAATCAAATAAATTTTTGACTGGTTACTGGTTAATATTGTTACGAATATGGGTAGAGGAGCCCCCACCCTTGTAACAAATGCACCCTGGCGGACCGACTACCCCCTAGGGGGTAAAGAAACCCATCCGTGGCCTCCATGGAGTAAAAAGATCGTGGCTTTCCTTAGTGATAATTTATTTCCCAACTTACAATCTCAGTCTGGGTATAATTTCCGTGAATTACCCATCTTGGGGCCTCTGTAGACGTAGTTAGGGGTTGATGTGGCATCAGGGTGGTTGATGGCAAGCACCACAGGCGACTCGCCCGAATCGATCTCCCAAACTCCGACGATTCCACTGCCGTGTAGAGCTCTCTCTATTGCTGCCGGCGGTCATTGGGGCATCTTCAGTGTCCTCAGTGTTTAAGGGATGGTCCTCAGGTTACATCCCCTTATGGAAGAGGGTCTGCATCTCAACTTCTGCTGATCCCCAAGGCGACTCGCCCGGCTAAATTCTCTCACGGCAGGCGGATTCAACCTGAACCGTGGAATCGTAGAGACTCCATTCACAGGAACAAGGGGATGCGCGTGTCTGGTAAGGGTTGACACGGCTATTGCAACCCCAGGAGCTTCCCCATTCACACAGCCGGCGACTCACCACGCTGTGATTGATACCACAGGCAAATTGCCTGGGTCATAAAGGGGTAATTTAAAACTCCCTCCTTCTCTGTCTTCTCCACAGACATTGCCTTCAATGTCTTGCAAAGACATGAACGTTGCCCTCCCGAAGTATAGGCTTAAGTGTAAAAATCGCACTTAAGCGCATATACTGGAATTGTCGCCCCAAAAATGGATGTTTGGGGCTATGAGGGATCCAAAGACGTATTGTGGAGATAGGGGGGGGGGTTGTCTTGGATATTTCACAACCCCTAGACATTTAAAAGGGCAAATTCGTCACATTCTCCCCAGGTTAGCTTCGATCGTCCCGATCGAACACAAAAGTTTTAAATGACGAAATAGCCTTTTGCACTTGGTTGAGATACCATAGTTTTATGAGCTCAGCTGGGTATTCTCGGTGATGATTGGGAGTGAAGAAGTATCTGGATCTTAGGTATAATGTTCGAAAAAAGTGGGAATGTCCTTGCTGATTATATTTGAGATCACGATGTTGGACTGGATTACGTAATGAATTTTACCTCACGAAGTGGGAGTGGATGGTTAGTTAACACGAAGTATGACACAGAGATGGTTCTGAGTAGTAAAGGCCGTGGGCATCCCACAACCCCTCCACATTCCTCCGATATCTCCATGACAATTCTCGTCGACTCCGGCACTAAAGGCAATGCTTCCCGTGAGGCTCAGTGGCATCATTCACCCAATGGACATGCTACTCCAAGAATTCTATCCTAGCCGGTGGAGAGCCAGGACCCTGGTCGACAGGATAATCCCACCACTCATTGGGGCAAATGGCTCTTCCAAGGGTGGTTGGGAAGATCGACAGTCCGGCCATACCTCACACCTTTGCCAGCGAAATATTTCCGGAAGCATGTAGGTAACTGCTCTGGCACGACGGGCAATGACTGGTGCACGGAAGACTATTTGGGTATTCGATGAAATGCAGACAAGAAGGGGAAGGTGTAGATAATAGGAAGGTCCACGTCAGTCTCACGAATCCTCTGAATATCGCTAACATTATCACTGTCACTCTGGTCCGAGACCGCGGCACTAAAAGTTCATCTACGAGGCCATTGGCATAATTCACCAATAAGCATGCTGATCCAAGGATAATCGACTATGTCGGTGGAGAGCCAAGACCCAGGCCGAAAGTCTCATTCCACCACTCAATGGGGAAAATGCTTCATCCAAGGGTGGTTGGGGAGATCGGCATCCTGACTTACCTCACACCATTAGCGAAATCTTCCACGGGGCATGAGAGTGACTGCTCTGGCACAGCGGATGGCGACAAATGCGCGGAACTCACTCTGAACGGTCAGTGAATTGCAGACGAAAAGAAGAACCTTTGAGACTTACATCACTTACTTCTTAGCCCTTATCACCCCACACTCCGTTGACAGAACAAATCGGTTTTATCCAGAGAAAGGGCGGCACTTCTTAGGGTTGCGGAATGTGGACAAGCCAATTGAGTTTTCTGAGAAAACTAGTGGCTGTCTGGTCATCCCAATTTGTGTCGCTAGAGTCTCAGAGGGCCTCCAGACATGTTTAGGGGTGGAAAGCCTTGAGACTCTCATGATCCATCAGCTTGAATTATCCAGGGTTGCATGAGAAGGTTCCTAATGTCGCCCGGGAACATCCCAGCATCTCACACCCTCTAGAAGCCTCATGGTAGATTACCACAGCAGGGATGACGATGTAATTCTCGGAGTTGACAGAAGTTCTCTTAAGCTGTGGAAGAACATTCCAGGAAGCAAACAAGGGGAGTCAATTGACATCTGCATCAGTGTCCTCCCCTGGACATTCAGCAGCTTCTCGGTCGCCAGCACTGGGTGCTTTAATCCTGCCGGCTGCGCCAATTGTTACGAATATGGGTAGAGGAGCCCCCACCCTTGTAACAAATGCACCCTGGCGGACCGACTACCCCCTAGGGGGTAAAGAAACCCATCCGTGGCCTCCATGGAGTAAAAAGATCGTGGCTTTCCTTAGTGATAATTTATTTCCCAACTTACAATCTCAGTCTGGGTATAATTTCCGTGAATTACCCATCTTGGGGCCTCTGTAGACGTAGTTAGGGGTTGATGTGGCATCAGGGTGGTTGATGGCAAGCACCACAGGCGACTCGCCCGAATCGATCTCCCAAACTCCGACGATTCCACTGCCGTGTAGAGCTCTCTCTATTGCTGCCGGCGGTCATTGGGGCATCTTCAGTGTCCTCAGTGTTTAAGGGATGGTCCTCAGGTTACATCCCCTTATGGAAGAGGGTCTGCATCTCAACTTCTGCTGATCCCCAAGGCGACTCGCCCGGCTAAATTCTCTCACGGCAGGCGGATTCAACCTGAACCGTGGAATCGTAGAGACTCCATTCACAGGAACAAGGGGATGCGCGTGTCTGGTAAGGGTTGACACGGCTATTGCAACCCCAGGAGCTTCCCCATTCACACAGCCGGCGACTCACCACGCTGTGATTGATACCACAGGCAAATTGCCTGGGTCATAAAGGGGTAATTTAAAACTCCCTCCTTCTCTGTCTTCTCCACAGACATTGCCTTCAATGTCTTGCAAAGACATGAACGTTGCCCTCCCGAAGTATAGGCTTAAGTGTAAAAATCGCACTTAAGCGCATATACTGGAATTGTCGCCCCAAAAATGGATGTTTGGGGCTATGAGGGATCCAAAGACGTATTGTGGAGATAGGGGGGGGGGTTGTCTTGGATATTTCACAACCCCTAGACATTTAAAAGGGCAAATTCGTCACAATATATTAGATGAGATCATATATTCTGTCAGTAGAAGAGGTAAAAAGATTGGAGTGGTATATCTCAGCTCCTGATGAACATAATTGGATGAGTGAACTATTGTTGGAAAGCTTGGTTCATTAGCTTTCAGAATCTGGTATATGTAATTGGCTATGGGTAAATCATGGTCATCCAGAACCATTTATGTCGAAGAAGACACTTTTTGCAGCGTCATTTTTGACCATCTACTGCTGGGACCAGGAGTGACCCACAATTCTCGCACTTGGACTGTTCGTTAGAGGAACTCAAAGGGTATAATTTGTGGAAGAAACTTTTTTTTTGGACGTCTTACTTTTTTTTATTCATCGACTTTTGCAAGAATTTTAACATTTTACACGCAAGGAAAAAATTACAAAAATCCTAAAAGAGTGGTTTCTGGAGGGGAAGGATAGACGTGGGGATGAAATTGATATGATATTTGGATTCCTTGGATCAACTTATGGGGGAGTACTTAGAACATTCCAAGTCGATATCTTCATTAGTTTGTCCAGAAAATGAGATAGAAGGATTTCTGTCATTTTTTTCTATGCGTATAAAATGTTAAAATTCTTGCAAAAGTCGATGAATAAAAAAAAGTAAGACGTCCAAAAAAAAAGTTTCTTCCACAAATTATACCCTTTGAGTTCCTCTAACGAACAGTCCAAGTGCGAGAATTGTGGGTCACTCCTGGTCCCAGCAGTAGATGGTCAAAAATGACGCTGCAAAAAGTGTCTTCTTCGACATAAATGGTTCTGGATGACCATGATTTACCCATAGCCAATTACATATACCAGATTCTGAAAGCTAATGAACCAAGCTTTCCAACAATAGTTCACTCATCCAATTATGTTCATCAGGAGCTGAGATATACCACTCCAAACTTTTTACCTCTTCTACTGACAGAATATATGATCTCATCTAATATTTTATTAAGATAATTTTGCCTTATTCCCTAAAGAAAGCGAAAGTTTTAAGCATTAATAAAAAAATGAGTGTTTTTTGAGATATTCTGTTTTAACTATAGCTAAATTTTCAATTAACCAGTAACCATTTATAACTGGTTATGTTTAAGAATATGACCTCTGGTCTTAGGAAAAATCTAGATGTATTGGTATCACAAGAAGTGTCTCGAGAGAACCCTTTAAATCTAATTGAATTGGAAAGAAGTAGTCCACTATGAGCTGGTCTATGGCCAAACAAATGACCAGGTTGAAGCAGACAATCGACCAGTAGTGGAATTCTGTAATTTTCGTGGTATTGTCATGCGTGAGTTCGAAACTTATATGAACGAAATTTATATGAGTTCGAAAATGCAATTCATTGACTTTTTTTAATGAAATCCCTTTACTTGATGATTTTATGAAAATACAGTACGTCCTGGTTGATTTGTTTAACAAAATTCATTGTCATTTGAATTGCCAGAAATCTCAAATAGGTGACTTCTGACAATGCCACGTGAGCTGAAATGGCAATGTCACGGCTACAGAATCGCATTTTCGAAAAAGCTCTCCTAAAATTCGAACCCAATTTTTTATATGGCATTGCCAGAACGTTACAGAATTCCCCTCCAGAAATGCTCACAATTGCCTCAATAGGAAACGCGTTGTGGACCAATTCGGACCGAAAGCTCTGGGAAAACAGAAAATTTGCTTTTCTTCTTGAGGTGAAACAAAATTTCCACTGTCTATCACCAGAGGTATTTTCATAGAATATCCATCACGTCGGATCACTATTTACCGCAAGATATCTCTAGGACGTACACATCATTAACGAGGCTCCAGAAGCTTCGAGAGCTTAGATGAGAAGTTCTATTGTTCCCGCCGTATTGTCTGAACTTAGAATAAAGCTATTTATCACATTTTCAAGCGTTTGCAAAATTATCTTGATGGTAGAAAAACAGTCCTCAAGAAAGGCTGGTGAATATAGGTTAGTCAAGTACTTTACCAGTCGCGACTCGGGACAAAGTCTTCTTCAATCGTAGTATTATGAAATCATCACCAAAATAGACAGAAGTAAAACCATTCAGATAACCCTAACTATTTTAATTTCATCTTCCAAATTAGAATTAAAAATAAGGATCAGAATTTTTAACTCCAACTAATAATGAAATAATATATAAATTTCCCAAGATGATTTTTAAACCTTAAACTTTTTTTAATCATCTTGCGAAACTAAGTATTTTAAGGGCTTTGAGTAGAAAGAATGAGCATTAGTGGGCGTGGCTTTTCGAGGAATTACAGGTTATGCATCTTGGTGACCTCAACATGTCTTGATTTACACAAACTTTAAAATAAACTACATTAACTTAATTTTAGTTTCATTTAGCTTTAATTGTATTAAATTAATTTGTTTGCTAATTAATCTGCTTTTAATATTTATGAATATTTAAGTACGATTTTTCTTTAAAATTTCACAGTACTTATCGTCATATTAAATACTGAAAATTGAATAATGTGAAGTTTGTCGTTTATCATAATGATCTTCTGAGACTTAAAGCTCAATCACATTTAACTTGGTTTGATAAAATAGGGGCAATTATTTACATTGCTGCAAGAACTCACATGTACACCACTTCCGCCAAATTTCTCGACCTTGTTTAAGACCAAAGCGAATCAAATGGAAGCAATTGAAGAAGTATACCACTGAGAAAGTTGTCACAACAACAAACATCGCGATATTTTGTTGATGTTGCAAATTGGAAAGTTGTGTGGAAATTAATTTTCATCCCAAACTGATAAACTTCAGAACGTAGATTGATGGTACTAATTTCACAAACACACCTTCAAGTAATTAATACTCCAATGGTAAATTAACATTAACTTTTGCAAAGAATGGAAGATTCCAACCCCTTCGGGGTGATTGCCTTAGAAGTTTCATCAAATTTGATTCGACAGGAGACGTGCCTGGATTATCTGAGAGAGATCAGAAGATAAATAATGTTGATGTCTAATTTTTCAGGCACTCGAACAGGCAAAGAGATACGATGGGCTGTCGAATCAGTGCAAGTCGGTGTCTGGACCACAGGATCTCGGTCACTTTACAAGGGTCCTTCCGCTGCCTCCAAATCCCTCAAAAGTTCCTAAGAAAGCCTTCGCTCCACCCCAACCAGCCCCCGGACCCGAAACTGAAGATGCCCAGGAATACGATGTAAGAAAATCCGTCTGGAGTACCCACTTGAGTGGGAGAACAGGAGCAAAAACTCAATGGGAAAGTTTTCTTTACAGGAGAATCTTCCGCCGCCTCTGAGGAATGAATTGGTGGTGGAACGAGGTGCTTCAATTCAGGTTCGACCCTCGCTTGAAGCCCTCAAACGAGAAGCTGCTGACTTAGAGATGCAAATTAGACAACTTCAGGTGAGTTCTTTTTTTTATTCCTGCCTTACACTTTATACCCTCATCACACGGTAGACAAAGAGGAAAAATCCCAACATTTAAAAATATTGAAGAAAAATGTTCTCTTCTCACATTCAATCTCATTTCACTTTATATCCTTTTTCTATTTGTCTTATTAAACTTTGTCTTGTAATTTTGAAGTTTTGACAATGGAGATAATTTTTTATCTCTTTAAATGTGTTGTTTTCAAGGGGGAAATATCTGGTTAAGTTTAAGAAAAATTATAAGATAAATTTCTAATTGGAGATAAATTAGAGATTTCAATTGAATTTAATTTATTAGATTACCATATAGGACAAATTACCCTCTGTACAATAATTGTCGCTATACAATTAATTGTCTGGGATTTAAGGAGTACGTTGCCGTCACAAATCTGAAGATAAGCTCCCTCTTCCGATCACGAGGTAGCTATTCCATAAAATAATTCCCTCTACAAACAGGGAGTTGCGAAGAATGCGACACCCTGAACTCGGCACACAGAGACACAAAGTTCTACTGGATGATCCAGTCACCACAAACTCCGCGAGATACCGTGGCCCACCAGTAAACAATAATCGGGAAACAAAGTCAACAGCACGAGCCTCCAAATAAGGGAAAAGTGGAAGACCAAGGATGGAGTTAACCCAAGGAGAAATATGATCAAACTTGCGAAGCCCAAAAACATAACGAACACAGGAGTTGAATGCCCTAATCAGACGATCCTTTGTCTTAGCACTGGAACTGAAAAATAACTCTGCCCCATAAGTGAAGAGAGGGATTACCAGAGCCCTAATAAGTAGGAGTCTTGTGCCATGTGGGGTGAATACTTGGCGTCGTGTAAGGGTACGCAAGGTATGAAAAACCCTTCTGCAAATCTCAGCTGCATGGTCAGACCAAGTAAAGGTTTCATTGAAGATAATCCCCAAATTTTTGACCTTCGAAGCAAAAGGAATAATCTCATTTCCTAGAAATAGAGGATGAGGAACGGGATTCTTCCACCTTGTATGTACAATTAGTGCTTGAGATTTAGCAGGATTCAGAACGAGACCATTGCAGTTGACCCACTGAAAAATTCTGGAAAGATCGTCATTAATGGCCTCAAAGGTATAAAGAGAATGGCATACATCCCCGGAACAATACACCTGTAGGTCATCCGCATACAGATGATATCCACAATATCTAAGGACACGTGGAAGATCATTTATAAAAAGTGAGAACAAAATTGGCCCCAATATGGAACCCTGAGGAATTCCATGAGTTAGAGCAAGAGCAGAAGCCGAACTCTCTCCAGATCTCACAATTTGCGATCGAGATGCAAGATAGAAGGCAATAAGTTTCACTGAAAATTTAGATAACCCAAAAAGGTCTTTCAACTTATAACACAACAAGCTATGTGAAATGCTGTCAAAAGCCTTAGAGAAATCCAGGAAAATAAGGACACTGAACATGGACTTATCCAGCGCCAACGTCAAATCTTGCTCGACTTTTAAGAGGGCAGAAATAGTACTATGATTTTTCCGAAACCCAGATGCCACTTAAAGGTAGCACCATCAGTGGGCAGACCAGACGTCCTCCAGTTCCTGAATGCCCTATCACGATCACGTATCGCGATGAGTATGTAAGGAGTCATCCAAGGCGTTCTCGGATTCCTCAACAGAACTCTTCTTTGAGGGACATGAGCATCGAACAAAGATATAAATTTGTAATTATTTGTAAATAAAGATTTGCAAGACATTGTTGACGAACCTTGACCTCAGTATACTTGTCCAAGATCTGTAGATATAGGACAAGGTGCTTGAAACAAATTCAAGATTCTGTCTCGGAGCGTCTTGGGATCTACCGCGAACATCTTCCTGAAGTGACAGAGGATTGACAGGCATAAGCTGTTGCTGTTAACCTCGGTGTCCTAGCCCCGCGACCCCGATTTGGAAAGTAAAGAATTTGATATTCTGAATATATTTACTTTGAAATTAATTAATCACTTAACCAGATATTTCCCCCTTGATTTTCATTCTTTCTTGCTGGTAATTTTTGAGATGAGCAGCAAAAAAAAATATATAAAGTTGACATTGTTAATTAGAAGAGTTGTTTTTTGTACATATATAATTTTAGGATTCAGTAGATGCTCTAGTTCGTAACCAATTGCGAGGCCTCGAGAGTCAGCTTTACAATAAAGCCAATGAATTGCAAGAAGACATTTCGATGAAAAAGTTTGACCTCAGAGCCAAGCAAATACATCTTGCAGCTGTTAGGGCACAGGTGAGAATGAAAAGCTTATTTTTCCTTTATTTGAAATATTACAAAACTCTTTATTCTCTTTTCTTTCTTCGTATAAATAAACTTTTGTTGGTTTTATTGCAAAGAGAAGAAAGAAAAAAAAACTTTCTCATAATCATAGATTATTTGGCGGAAACAGATGCATCGTAGTGTTTTGTCGCTGTTTTTTTTTGAAAAACTTTTGCAATGAATTATATAAACTTTTCACTGTTAGTTGCGCCTCAAATTACAACCAAAATATTCATGGTGTTTACACGTTGTTTAAGCATTTCTTTCACCATTCCATTGATACAGTTTTAAAAGCTCCATGTTGTGTAGACTCGAAAATCTCTTGTATTTATTTTTCAGGAAAACACATTTCCGTCTCATGCAAATTTGCTAAATCCTCGAATATATTCAATTTGAATAGAAAGGCATGAAGATTTGTGCAGATTCCATTAAACATTTTTTATCTCTACATGCTAAATATGTAATGAAATACTTAACAGATACCAAAAATCTTACTTATTGCGCGACAATACTGTTGTGCACAGAAAATTCTAAAGAATGCACAAATATAGAGTGGAGCTCAAAAAATTTTACTGAGAAAAATAGAGTGGATACCCTTACTTCCTTTTAATGGAATTCTCTGAAAAATCCGAATCGGAAAGTTTTTTTCATCAGCGAGACGTTTATAAAAAAATTTGTGAACTTTGACCACTTTGACAGTAAGCTAATACACACACCACACCAGCTACTGGGTCATTGCATTATTTATAATGTTATTTATCTATCAATTTCACAGTTTTAAACTAAATATTGAAATAGTCGTGAAAAATTATAAGACAAATAATATAGCAATCTTGCGCTTTGGCGAATAATTGATAAAGTTCAAAATAGTTTAGCCAAGACCCAAACCAGTTAGTAAAAAAAATCGAAATCTATAAGTATTTAGAACTTGCCAAGCATAATTTACTTTTTCATCTTCTTATAATGTCTTATCACTCACTCAATAATAATAATAATCCGTGTGTGTATCCATAATAATGTTTAACCGTGAAAATTGTATAGTTCGTCAAACTTCTTACGAGTTACTTGAATAATTCTTTTTATTTCTTTTTGTTTTTCTTTACGTTTTTTTTTAGCTTAAACATTTAAAATTAAACTTAAACCATTTACTATGGTGTGTGTCTCAGCTAAACTCGAATTCGAAAACCTACAATATACAATTTTCGTGCTTAACTTTTTCACAATGTTCCATCCAATATTTTAATTTTATTTAATAATCCATAATTATGAATAGTATTTTTTGAAAATTGCATTCGAAAAGAATTGTGAAAATAAAATGAAAGCTTACTTTAGAATGTAACGGCAAGAATCTTACGATTAATGTGTTTCAACCTTAACTAAGACTTTATCGAGATAATTAAGCTATAAATTTAATGGAAGATAATTAAACATAGGTAAATTATTCGAGATATTTGCTAAACTAGATTAATTTGGCAAATTTTCACCCTGAATTCATCTTTCAATCGAAGGTATTTGAACTATTGACGGAATGTTTAGAAGACCTGAAGCGGTATTCTTCCCAAACTATTTCAATGTATCACAAAACTTGATTTAAGATACCCTGCTAGGCATATCGGAAGTAAACTGGAAAGAGTGACCGAAACTCAAATGAGAAATCGATAAGCAATTTCACGCGAAATCGCCCTTTTCATCGTACTTTCCCAACAATTCCATGCTTTTCCTCTTTCACATGGGGTTTTTGTGTTTTTCAGCTAATAATTCACCTTCATGTCTATTTTTCTCCTATTGATTTTACATTTAAACGATTGGAGCAGTTCAAGTTTAAGAAGATTCTATCAAATCTGAGATTTTTTTTTAAAGTTATCTCAAAGTTGCATATTTGCAGCAGATATTTCAATTTGTTTTAGTAGAAAGCTTTACGAGCAAAGACATAAAATTGGACACTTGAAAGTGTGGCAAACAGAAGAAAAAGTACTAGAGACAGTGCAAGAGCCGCTAAACCCGTGAAATTTGTACCATTTCGCGCGACATAAATTTTCCTCATTTTATTGGTTACGCCAGGCTGAGAACATTCTAGTGAAAAGTCATTTCTTTAACTAACATCCAACACAATAAAATGTCTCAATTCTTGGTGCAAAGGAGACACGTCCACATTCGGTGATGGATGAGACATTTGCTCAAGAATCTTCCACTTTCCAATTTTCACTATCGTATATTGTGCAGAAAATCTCATTTGAGGCAGATGCAAAAGCTGAGCAAAGCATCTCTGCACAGCAAATAGAGTTATTAGAAGATGCAGTAGTATCTTGTTTTTTTGGGGAGGTTTAGAGCTTCCCTAGAGGCATCTCTTTCCCATTTATGTGCTGATGGAGAACCAAACAGAAGTAGCAGAAATTCTTCACAACCTCATCTTTCACCATTACTGCCAAGCTTACTGCAGAGCCATTGCAAATGATATCAAAATTTCATGAAATTTTGGTGAAATTTCGGAAGCTTTTGAGTTAGATACGAATAGTAATATTACATTAGTAATAGACATTAAATTACCTACTCGAGTAAATTCGATATCAATATAACGTCGATTGTATTGACCGTTGTCCTATCTGCAGTTTTTGTATCAGCATGTGATACGAACGATGATATAGACATAGGCTACGTCTCTTGCAGTAGGGGAAAGTGGTCTGCCTTTGAATGCGGCAGCCTTTGAATATTGTAATTTTTTCATTTTTCTTTAAAGCATAAATTCTTTTCTATTAACTATTAGATAGCTATTCATAATCCTCACAAGTCATCAAAAAATGTAGACCCTAGCTCTTATTTTCTAGGTGCTAGGGCAAAAAAACGAAACTGAGCTCTAAACTGTAATTTTGATGTTCCACAATTCATGTGTTTTTTCATAATCAAAATAATTTTTAGAACAAATCTTCTATTGTGAGTCATAGAAGGTTATTCTTGGATGGTATTTCTCCAAATACATTTTGATTCAGATGAGACAAATTTTGTGGGTGATAAAAGTTTGCAAATATTGCTCTGCGGCAGCCTTTGAATCTTAATGTTGTGTGCCTTTGAATCCTCTTTTTCCATACATTGAAACATCTGACAGCTTCCTGTCCGGGAGCAGAATAGAACTCCTACTTTGGTCTGACGAATGTCATACAAATACTTATAACATGCTATCTTGCTCCGGCCGGGATGTTTCAAACTGAGAATTGTCAACTTCAATGGCGTTTTCTTATAAATTTTCAAGTGAAAAACAGTGCTTCAGAAAAATGTAAAAAATGTTGTTGTATAATGACTTTTGACTACAGTGGTGGTTTTATTGAGTGCATTAGGGTTCATGCTAATCAATTATGGGCCATTTAATGTTACAGCCCTAATATTCTCAGTGAAAAATTAAGATTCAAAGGCTGCCCAACCACATTCAAAGGCAGACCATGCAGGCTGCCTTTGAATATATCGACATCACATTTTCAAGTTCCTTACCAGGAAAAACTGAGGACTTGCGAGTCCTGAATGGGGTAAGCATAGAAGCTTAATGAACAAGAGAATTTTTTGGTGTAGTGCAAAGTAAAACTCATGTTTTAGTTTACTCTGAAAAAAATCTTAAATTTTGAACATCATTTTTCGTTCAAAGGCAGACCACTTTCCCCTACATGTTTATACAAAAGAAATGTAGATAAGTTAAAGTACCGTATAGTCGGCCAGCGAGGTTGTTTAATCAATTTACTTATATTTGCTATAATATGGTCTAATCGGTCTAACATGATAAGGTCTATTGGGTCTATTATAATTATACATAGGGTAAAGGCTCAGTCTGCTTGTAAGCATCGATGTTCCAAGTTTGAAGTGCGATACATTCAATACTAATTGACTTTTTTTGTTACTCTCTTTTCAGAAGAGTTGTTTAGAAACTTGGCAAGCTATTTATCGTCTTATTTTTACTAAAATTAGTTTTAGTACATTTAAAAATGAATTGAAATGTAGAGGTGAATTTGACTCTTATTTTGGACAACTTGGTTATTAATTTGGACAACTCGGCTGTAAATTTGGACAGCTAATCCGCCTCAACAAGATGCCCATTGTCCTTCATTTCATGAACCAATCTTACCAAGTCCTCTTCCTGTTCATGTAAGGGAAACGTATAGAATGTCGTAAGAAGCCCGGAAACTTTCCATATCATTCATTAAAGTGAGTTGATTTCGGTACTCCAAGTACGTGCGGATTCGCTCATTCCCTGGCCTTTCCGGGAGCCTTTCAAGGCATTTCTCGCTACATTTCGTTCGTAGAGATGATGCTCCTTTGTTTCTCCAGGCATTTGTCCAACCTAGTCATCACAAAAGCTAAAACTTCACGAAATTTCGAGAGAAAAACACCTGTCCAAAATAAGAATTAGCATCTCACTGGTAAATGTCTTAGAAAATTTCCCATTTTTCACAGGAAAAATCTAATTCACAAGGCAAATCTCACTTCAGGTCAAATGTACAAATCACTACTAATGTGAATCAACACAATATTCAATGAATATTCAATAATATCACTCAAAAAAAGCGAAGAAACATTAATAGTACTTCACCACAGCTAAATAAGACTGTAGTAAACACAAAGTTCTGTCATATTTCTCGTAAGCAATTGCTCACACTGAATTCTCAACAAAGCAATTTCAACTCAAATCATGATCAAAATTTAACGTATTTAGTGTTAAAATCTTCTAAAAAGAACAACTATTTAGATAGAATTCATTATTCATCAAATATTGGAATAAAATCCATCATTTTAATCAATTTATTTTTAGTGTCCAATTTTATCCTCAAAGTGTCCAAATTTAGGAACTGTCCAAAATTATGAGCCTTTCCCCTATATCGTTTTCCTTCAAAATAAACAATTCAAGGCTCAAAATTAACACAGAAAGTTCTATTTTAAACCTTTCTAAAATTCTAATGTTATTTACCTAATTTAAAAGGTTTATGATAAATCTTTAATTTATTATTAAAAGTTCTAAATAAATAAAGTTTTCAAGTTTCATCGTTTTTATCTAAAATACATATTTTTGAGCAAAGAAAGAATAATGTTTTTAATTCAGAATAATCTGATTATTGTGTAAAACTGACAGCTTATGCCCTATAAATAGTATTCTAAGTTTCTTAAAATTGTTTTCTAATTATTCGAGTATTCTAATATGATTGAGAAAGGTTTATGAATTCGTTGATAACAAATCACCCGAAAGCTTTCAAAAGCTTTTCATGTAATTGATACAAAATTTCAGTGTCATATAAATTTCACTATTTTTTCAAACCTAATTTTTCGTTTTAGAGAAATAGTGTAACAGAATGATTGAATGCTTCCAACCTGTGTTTTTCAGGATTTACTACCAACATTACTAAATTGCTTTTCTAACCTTCAACATTATCAAACAAAATCTAAGAGTTAATAAATCTTTTAAATTAAGCTTTAATCAAAAACTTAAAGTTTCGTACTTATTAACAGATGTAAACAGGGATGTATAATTATTGTCCATTTGCAGTTTAAAACACAATGTGTGTCTAAAGAGTGCATTTAGCGGTGGTCTCATTGAGTTAACTAGACAATTTCTGCATAGTTGTGATCCATTAATTTAATACTGGATGATGGCCATCAATCATGATGGTGATTCTATACAATAATCCAGGATGGAATCACAGTGAAATCTGTCCAATTTTTCGCTGTTGTGCGCTCTTTTCCATATCCATCAATCAGGGGATGAATTCAATTTTCCCACGTGAGTTCACCTCAAAAACCATGCCATTGCAATTCCTCCGATAGTATAATATTTACCTTCTATTTATGGCATCACAAGAGGTGAAAGCACAGATAGCGGAAGCACGCGGGAGCTTTCATTTGTGCTTCACGCGCTCTTGGGAAAATATTTACACAAAGTAGTTAGATATCTCACAGTGTGAAGGATATGGCAGAAAGAATTTACTCTGGCATAAATGAGTTGTCCTACTTTTTTTGTCCTGCCCTCTGTCACTCTTGTCCGTTTTGTGATTATCTCTCCTTATTTTCACTCAACATCATCCAACGCAAAAGTTCAAACGACAAGGCACAAAGATGTAAAATTATTTACCAACATTATTGCAATTTGATGGGATTGAGTGCAACTGGAGAATAAATAAATTACAGTTATTTACCTACCAATCTCATAAAATCATTCAATGTAATTGACTTAATGGACTGGAATTTATTATGAACAAGGTAATATACAAGGAGGAAATCCAATACTTTGCCCATGGAAAATTTCATTAATCATTCTTCATTTGTAATCAATTTAAAACATTTGTTGTAGCATTACATAAAGACCCATTTGTTCACCTTTTAGTGGCTTATAGTCGCAGAAGGGGGCATATGGTAATTAGTTATTTACCCTCAATGAACTCTTTTGGAGCCTCACTTCCTCTTGCAGGAAGCTTGTCTGATGAAAATTCCCTTTAGGAAATTTAGAGTCTAAAGTGGCGGTGTAAGAGAATGTTACAAGTTCTAGAATGTGTACCAAAAAACCGCAACATACTTAGAATTTTGTATGGGTAAATATCTACAAAGAAACATTCAAAATGATGCTGATATTTAAATCTCGTGGAAAGTTATAAATCCAAATTAAAATTTTAATAAAATAGCTTTTTCTATTTCGAGTAAAAACGTTTGATTACTCGAAACGTTTTTTGATTTTTTTTTGTACAGAACAAGCTTCATTTAATTTAGTAAGGAACGTGTTGAATTTATTTAGTTTTATGATTATTTTCACATTTACATATTTTAAGAACTCAAGTTGAATTTTGTTGTGTGAGCTTTTTTGTTAAAATTATATGCGAATTTTATCACCACATGTTCTTGTTTAACGTGTCGCGTAATCTTGTATAATACGGGCTTAAGATCTGAGGCTTAGCCATATGGCTTAAATCCTCTAATTCATTATCAGGCAAGATTTTTGAGAAAATTGTTGCCTCGGATTGGATATTAAGGGCAAATTGTCCATTAGATTTTTAAATATCAACAAAATTGTTTGTTATTTAGATTTTTGAAGCTTTCGGAAATTGGGCCAGTCTGAAGCCTTTCAGTAAATTTAGTATTCAGCATCAATATAGGGGAATGTAGGCATGGTTCGCACAGAGTGAACTTTTAAACAATGTGAATTTTCTCTTTGTTTGCAAAGAGAGGACTGACCATTTTTCATCTCGTCTCATGAGCTTCATAATTATCTATCTTATGTCTAAGAAATGACGAACTAGCTCTCTGTAAACAAAGAGAAAATTTGCGTTGTTTGAAGGTTCACTCTGTGCGAACCATGCCAACATTCCCCTACATAGAAATTGGTCGGGTATGATGCAAGTGTCTCGGGTGTGAATTCTCTTTATGGGGCATTGGACTGATAATGTCATCCCATATAAGAAAAAAATATAATAATGAATAGGGGAAAGCGTGCTACCTTTGGACGACTCAAGCTTCGAACAATTCATTTTTTTCTCTATGTTCCTTATGGATTTTGCTCATAGCTCTTTTCTCAAAATTTAAGACATTGGACTAGCTATTAAAATATAACGATGCTATCACACTAGGATTTTTCCAATTTAAATTTAAATTCAATTGAGCCAATTGAGCATTATAAGATTTCTGGAATTTACTTGAAAATTCTCACAGCCAGGACACATTTTGCAAGAAATTTGCTCAATTTTAAATATTACCGCGAGATTTTTAATTGTGAATGACTCAGGAAAATGTGTGATAGTACTTAAAATATCTTATAAGTCACTTATCTGTTATTAAGAAGGATCCCCAAAGCCAGAAGAAAGATTTGTAGGGAAAAGGCTGATAAAGGGACTCTCATACATCTTGTTGAAAATCTGTGTGAAGTCATATAAACAGGAGATTTCTTGGCACAATAATGGCTTTGGAGAAAATTAGTAAATTACTCCCGATACTGATGCTTCACTCGCGTACAAATTTATCACTAAATTACTGTACTTATCTTATTTTTTGGCCACAAATAATAATTAATTGCGATTAAATAAATTTAATAAGAACACTTTGGTTCAAAAGAATACTTGTTTAATTGCAATAAAATTGAAATTAATGAGCAATTTTAACATTTTAATTTGCTGAATTCAAATTTAATTGAGCAACCACATTTATGCTATTTTATCATGTTTAAATATGTTTTAAACATGTTTTAAATAAGCGAAAATCTATCAATTCAAATGACTTTTAATGTAAAATAACGCATAGGAACAATTCATCTGAAAATTTAATTGAATATACAAATTGAAAAAATCCTAGTGTGATAGCACGGTAATAGTATAATCGGCTAAATTCATTTATAACACATTGAAAAAAAAATGAATTGTTCAAAGCATAAATTGTCTGAATTGTTTGTTGTCTGAATGTTTGTTTTAATTTTATATTTTCCAAAACTAAGCATATCCGAAATTCAGGACTTAACTGAATCTGTCCTACCCTGCCCTACAGGGAATCTCAACAAGGGCTTCTATTTTATCAGTTAAATTTTAAGCTTTAAGACTTATATTTAATTATGGAATTACTTATTTGAATTCTGTGATAAAATCTTAAATGTGTCAAATTTTAAAATTGTCTAACTATATTGTGAGAAATTTTCAAGGCTTTTTATTTTTCTAAATTTTGATTTGGAAAGCTTCTTAATAACCAAAATAAACTAAAGAAAAAATGGATTCCAAAATACATTTAGGGAGAAATGGTGCACCTTTTAAAGTGGGACACCTTTGAAATTGAAATTTTTCACCTATGTTTAAGTAGAACTGAGCCATATCATATTTGCAGTTCAGATTCTCTATCTGTTTTTGCACCTAAACTATATCATGATAAGGCTGAATTTTATTTAAAAATAGGTGAAAAATCCCAATTTCAAATTTGCCCCACCTTCACCTGATACATTTTTACAAATACACTCAAGGCTTATCGGATTTCACAATTTTTAATTTTCGCAATGTTATTTTTCAATAACATTTTCACACTTTTTCATAAGTCTGTGGATGTAATTAAAATTTAACAAGAATTTTAATTACTTAATTGTAAGTTACTGAGTCCAAACAGAATTATTAATTTAAATAACTATTTTAAAACCTTCATCCTGCGTCCGTCAAGTGATTTATTAAAATAACAATAGCAGAGTTAAATGGAATACTGACCTATAAAACTTATCAGATATTCTTAGCTCGAGCTAATGCTTTTAAAATCTCTATCAAAGTTTTCCAATAATAAATATAGTGATGCTGTTCAATATTTAATTTTCTCCACTTTTAAACTTGGTACAGCAACTCCCCTCGTTAAAGCTTTCAAACTTTTTGCTATGTCTGTGAGCTTACCGAAAAAGCTCTTCCCCCTCAGTGTGAAAGTTTCCCAAAATTTCTGTGATTCTCGCACCCTGCTGTGGGCAGTTGGTGCGGTGGAATCCAATGTGGGAAATTGGTGAAATACCCCAAAAAGTTGCAGGGGATAGTACTCATATCCCCCTTTTGTGCTCGCGAAATCATCCTCCCCTAATGGCGTCCGTTGGAGCTCATGCGCCCACGTAATCGTGATGCTCCGTATGCCATCGTTCTGAGCTTTCGCCCGAGTTGTCTCTCTGCTGGCTGGAGCTTTTGGGCCGCAAAGGCATCCACCACCCGTGCAGAAGCTATCGTGAGCCCATCTGGGACAAGTGTCTCTCCGTCAGCTGACATTTCGCACTCGTGCTGGCGCGCCAAATTATTCTCACGAGGTGCTATCACGCGTCGTGGTGTGTCCGGGAGTGAGTCACGAGGGGGTTGATGTGTACGTGGAGGGTGAGTGAAATTGAGCAACAAGTTTGACGGATGATGCAGATGCTCGCAGCTGATACTGCACGAAGTTGTCGTTTTGCGTGCGCTTCCAATGAACTTTGGGAGTAAGCACTAGGTCAGTCTACCTTGCTCTCTGTGACTGGTTGGAAGCTTTTCGTGCACCAGAGATTTTTCCCTCCCTTTAAATCGAACACATTTTGTTGTTTTTGTAAATTGCGAGGACTTTTGAAAAGAGAGACTTGCTCCTGCCAATTTCTGTTAGAGAGCTTTTAAAGTGGCCTGCGAAAGGGATTAAAAAGTGAAAACGAATGACATAAGCACCAAAGCATCACACAATTTTTCCCCATCAATCCACAAACTCCAAACACCTCTCCTCATTCATTCCCCTCTTGCCCGTCCTCAACAAAAAAAACCCTCAACACATAATCCGTCGAGAGTGATATATTTTTATTGCCTTCGAGGTGGGAGGACAGAAAGTGTCTCTCCTATGTGATTTTCCTGGTGAGCTTTTGCCACATATATAATATGTATGAGTGGCAGTGTATGTGTGAGACATTCTATTAATCGTCTGTGAGCTTTTACATAAGGGGAGAATCAACTCCTTCACCCCCAAGTACTGATAACCCAACGTGCAACACCATATAATATATCTAACTGAGACATCTGAATAAGGGGTGAGATAATTTCTGCATTTTTAATAAACAACCTCTGGTATTACCTGTGTGACCCAAAAGTTCTCTCTCTATCTACAATATTTTACCTCTTTGAATATACTCCATCACATGAGATACCTTTTATCGTTATACATCTTACATAAGTTACTAATTCAACACGATATATTCAACAAATACAAATAGGCATTTTAATAACTGATCATATTATTCGAAATATCAAAATGAATACGGCAATTTGATCATTACTTAGAACATCAATTGTCTTAACTCACTCAGCACTTAAAATTAGGTAGGGGAGACTGGGGCAAAAAGTCACAAATTGAAAATTTGAAAATTCAATATCTTCCAAGATAAAAGAGATAGCGGCTTAATTTTTTTTCCACAGATGGCCTCCATAGACCTTCTTCAAATTCGTAAGTTTCCTAGAATTCGAACAAGGAATTCAGAAAAAAATTGAAATTTTTAGCCCTATTTTTGAAATGTTTTCCTTACAACAGATATCAATTTTCACCTACTTATTTTCCAAAATTGATTCACTGGTAAATATTTCCTAAATGATTTTGATTCTTTGAATACGAAACCTCTATCTATTTTATAATTTTACAAGGATTCTTTTCTAAAGAAATCATTTTATTAAAAATGATCACTTGGGGTAAAAAGTAATAAAAGGTATGGAGCAAAAAGTAACAAAGACCGAAGCAATTTATGATGTCTCAAGGCGACATTTTCGCGTTTCGTCGCTTGTTGTTTGCATTGGTCAAACGATGTGCAGTCTTTTGTGTGTTTTTTTTCTAAATAGCTTGAAAAGCGCTTTTCTCGTTCAAATAGAGAAAACTGTGTTTTAAAAAGATGTAGAGGAATAAATTTCCTATGAAAATATGTGACCTAACTATTTTTTTTTATATATACGAAAGCCCGTAATAAGGCAAATCAAAATGTGATAATATCCCATACCTGTTACTATTTGCCCCAGCATTTTTGAGTATGGTCACAAAATTACCTTTTAGAAAACAGTTCGATAAATGTATTTCCTTACAATATAGAGGAAAATGACTTTCACAAAGTAAATTTCCTATAAAACTGCACTAATTAGAAATTTCTGGGGAGCTAGGGTAGCTTGTAAAAAAATAAAATATCCGTTTTGTGACTGCCCCAGTCTCCCTTGTATATGTCTATTACTGTGATGATAAAGGTATGACAAGTGGTGATCCAAGAGACATGATATATAGGAGCACAGGGGGGAGCTTTGAATTTGGGCACCTTTGAAATAGGCCTTTCACTTCTATTTTTAATGCAACTTATTGGTTTGTGTCAGGGGCATGACATTTCCTATGTTTCCCATATATTTCTAGCGAGCCGAAAAAACTTTTGGGTTTATTAGCTGTTTTCTGCCAGTGTAGAATGAATTAGCAAATAATAGTAATACAAAATAAAAGCCAATTTAATATAGAATAGGCAACCGAGAACCCCAAATTGGCAACCTACGTAGTTTTGGAGATATCCCGTAAAATGTGTACGAAAACAGGGAAAAATTTACACTAAAATCGGTCACATTTTTCAGAGCTAATGTCACCCCCTGGTTTGTGTAACTAAACTATATCATTATAAAGTTCTGATTTAAAAATAGGAGAAAAATCCTATTTAAAATGTGCCCCAATTCAAAGGTACCACAATGCTCCCTACTGGCGAAAATAATTTAAAAAACATTCTAATTCACAATTGTTAGTAATTAATTAAATTTGAAAATTATTGAGACATTCATCCCAAATTTTGTGTGTAATTTATCTGAGTGTTTAAATTTCTATAACTAGCACAAACAGCTCAGGAACTGTTTGTATTATACGAGGAATTTTCCCTCACTCACTTTGCCACCGACTAAAAAAATCCTCACAACCTTCCTGCGTGTTAATTAAATTTTGGGGAAAATTGAGAAACTTATTAAAATACATTGGAGAAAGTTTTTAATCAACTCCACAGCTTAAAATTACTCTCATCCTCTGTACACACAAATAATTCACTCCTCCTGATGAGTGAGAGAAAAAAGTATATCTCTAATTATGCAAAATTACAGTGGAATCAGAAGTAAGAAGTATATATGGGCTTTTTCCCAGGTATTTAACTCAAAAAGTGTGGTAAAAGTTAAATATTTGTATCATACATTTTCATTATCCATCAGACAAGCTCTAATGATACCATACTGGTAGTGTCTAAAGCTCTTTATAGTACTATTGCGCTGGCGGTATTAATATTATGTGGCTATTTTACAACTTACAGTGCGAAGTTGTAAAAAACAGGTAGGGTAAGTGTGCCAAATTTCGGCATAGTTGCATATAAGCACTGAAGTCCTAAGTTTGAAATGCAATATTTTTAATTCATATTAATATTTTTTGTTACTTCCTTTTCGGGAAGGTTGTGTGGAATCTTGAAAACTAGTTTATCATCTTTGTTTTCTTTAAATCACTTGCTAAAATATTGAAAAATTAATAATAATATGAACATTGCTTTGGGTAGTATTCCGACCAATTTGAGTGAAATACCGGCCACCTATTTTCTGACCACCTTTTGTGACGCAACGGATAGAAAATTTCAAAACGTCAAACGGAACGAGTTTAATATTTAGTTTAATATTTTTATATGACCCACAAGCCCTGAGATCTTCCGTGTAATTTACCCTGAAGACCTGAAGAGTAGCATCTCAAATTTACGCGCAGATTCCCGTAGCAATTTGCCCTTCCTGAACTCTTCCAAGGCCTTTTCCACATCATCTTTTTCATAGAAGCGATGGTTTTTTTCTCTGGACATTGTAGAACTCAGAAATTGAAAAAAAAAAACACAAAATAAATAAGAAATATAGGAAAGCAAAAGATGTTGGCGGAATAGGCAACACTACCTCACCGGAGAGACGCTCACAAAGTATATACTTTTTTACACGAAATACAGGATCCAGCTGGGAAATTTCACCCGAAATTTAAAGATTGATTTACTATTAACATAAACAGAAACAATCTTTAATAAAAACTAATCAATTTTCATGGAAAACACCGAAGAAAAGCCTTTTGCACTTCACCACAAATCGTAAGACTGCTAGAAACACAAGAGATCTGTCACATTTTTTGTAAGACTCTTTCTACACTGAGTTTTTACAACGCAATTTAAATTAAAATTATATCTAAAAATTTAACGGTCTTTGTGTTAATACATTCTAAAATGAATAAATATTTAAAAGCAAAATGAATTCATTGAGTATTCGAAGATAACATACATAATTTTAATTTAATTTATTTCCATGGCCGAAATTACACTCATAGTGGCCGAAATTAGAAGCTGGTCGAAATTTGGTACACTTCCCCTACACTAATATTGTGATTTTATCATTCTTATGTATTAATTTGATAAATTTATTTTTCCATATGAAATTTTGATCCTTTAACACTCATAAAACTTTGTAGAGCATGAAAAGTTTGATGGATTATCGTCAGAGGCTCTTAAATAGCTATGTTAAATATTGTTATTTTTGTTAAATACACTCTTAATAGAAGAATACTTATTACTACTTGTACATATTGTACTTGTACAGCCTGTCCCTGTATTAGTCCTCTAAAGCCCAATGGGTCTCAGGGGTAATATCAGAACGCTCACACTTACTGTGACAATAAAGTTTTTATTCATTTAAAATTGTTTAGATGCACTTAGTTTTCAGTGACTTTTCACTATTCCATTTCTTTAGAGGATGATTTTTCCACTTTTTTTTTGAAAAATGGTATCAACGATTTCTTTCATTTTCTAGTTTCGAAAGTAGGTCAGTTCGACATTTCGCTTACCCGAAAAATTAACCATTTTTAATTTTCAAATCGCAATATTAAACCGCTCTTCTAGAGAGCCTATTTCTCAACCGATTTAGATAAGATTAGATTTATTTGAAATGATTTAAAATTTTCAGTTCAACTTCACCGGTATCAACTGATAATGAAATGATGAGGTTTCACAATTGAACTTTGATTGAAAAGTGTATTATTTATTTTCGATTATAGGATTGCCTCTGGACGTTTTCTTAACCAGTTTAAATCTAAAAACAATTATAAAAGAAAATTGAAATTGAATTGAAATTGAAAAAATCTGTAAAGCTATTTATAAAAGAAAATCTGTGAAGCTACTCTATGTTCGTGAAACGGTATAAATGAATTGTGTAATTTTTGTCTAAAAATTCACATATAATTTAACAAGAATTAACTTAATTCTTGTTAAATGTAATATAATTTTTAAAAGAACACAATGCCAAAATGTACAACTTTTTCAAAGCCACAAAAGTTTTTCAGTTTTAAACAACAAACACAGGTTGTTAGTACTATACTTGGCCACCTCCTAGTACTCTGACAGTCACTGGAAATGAGAGCCCCAAAACCGCCAATTAATAGTGAAATGTCTGTGTAAGTCGGTCTGTGGCAGTTCTCATTGTTGCGGAGGAGTGAAATGTGGAAAATGCTTCTCATATTTCACAATTGTATGCATACTTGTCTCAGAAAACCCTACCACCATCCATATGAGCTTTCTGCAAGCTCTTCTCACACCATATTTCCCTCTAAAAATACAATTTAACTGGCTGAGAGACATGCAGCATTAAAATTGAATAACAAAATTTTACAGAACTAGGTCGATTGGCAAGAAATGAGAAATGATGCATGTTTTTGCACAGGTTGATGGAAATTTGGTGTTGGAATAGTTCATGCGGGTGTTTCAGAAGGGGATGGCACTTGGCTTGTGCTTTCGACACTTTTCTCTGATTTTTCGCTTTTTCACCGTCATTTCGTGATGACAACACACAAACTATATAAATTTGATGACCACAGATACTAAAACTCATTTTACCCTGAAGCTCTAATTGGTTGAGGTGAAAATTCATGGTTGAAAAACTAATTTTGTTGTCTGTTGATGAAGTACTTTTTTGCTATTGAATGTTAGCGAAAGCTTAATTTCGTTGAACAAGCTGGTTTTCCGATGACATCACTAAATTAGTTCACAATGTACTAAAAATAAAACTATTTTTTTTTTAGTTTTAATAAGTTATATAGACAAAGGGAATTAGTTTGAAAATTAATAAATAGGGTAAAGTGATACAAGTTGGACATAGTGTTACAAGTTGGACAATTCGCCGGTACAAGTTGGACAGGGATTTTTTCTTGATAAACACAGTACTAATTTTTTTTTAAATACAAGGAAGAAATTTACAAAACTAAAGCATTAAAAATATATAAATAAAAATGAAGTACTAAATTTATTAAGAAAAAAAGCCCTGTCCAACTTGTACCATTATTGTCCAACTTGTTCCATGGTCCAACTTGTACCACTTTACCCTACTTTTTATCTTTTTTTTGTAGCATTACATATTCATAAATTGTTTTTTATAAGTCTTTTAAAAAATTAGAAGGAGAATTGAATAAATCTATGAAAGTTACAATAGTTTAGTTTACCATAGTAACGTCTACCGCCGTCTTAAGTTTAGGATGGCGATTAAGTTAAAATTGCTGGAAAAGCTCTTAAAGTTTTTTTTATGATATCAGTTCAGAACAATGTAGTAAGTTGGCATTTTCACAAAGATTTAGTTACCAAATTATAAATGCAATTAAAAATGAGGTAATTTTGACGTTAATAATTTTAAAAATGAAAAGATTGATATTTTATTACGCTTGTTTTAAAATAAAAACATACATGTAGGGAAATTGCAGAAATTTCTCACATTAAATATTTAATTGATATGAATGTTTAAATATTATTATAATAACAAATTACTCTTTTTAAATAAATGTTCTATCATACTGTTGGCAAAATTAGCACATGCATCTACTACATTAAATCAACAAAACAAATAGTTTAAAATTTACTATGTCCAGCTTGATTTTTTAGCTCAGCGTTTTCTCTCAAACTTATTTTTTTAATAATACATACATATCAATCGGGTAAATTAAGTGAAAAAAATTAGCACTTAAAGTTACTAAACCGAATTAATATAAAGTTAAACTTTAGTACATGCTTGTACTAAACGAAATGGTTAAGCTTGCCTTTGTTCAAATTTAGATAATTAAGTGTTAAGAACAGAGATTGAGATTAAACTTTTTTCGTAAAAACTTTTATAACTTAAACTTTTCCTGAAGGGGAAATTTTAGTACTGACATAGGGATACGAGAACTTTAAGTAATTTTCCCAAATACATAATAAAGTAAAATATTAAGAAAATGTAGTTTATAAAATTCCATTAACACAAATGAAGAACATATTTTGAAAAATAGTATTTTTTTCATATTTTCTGATATAGGGTAAGTGTGCCAAATTTCGGCATAGTTGCATATAAGCACCGAAGTCCTAAGTTTGAAATGCAATATTTTTAATTCATATTGATATTTTTGTTACTTCCTTTTCGGGAGGGTTGTGTGGAACCTTGAAGACTAGTTTATCAAATTTGTTTTCTTTAAATCACTTCCTAAAATATTGAAAAAATAATAAAAATATGAACATTGCTTTGGGTAGTATTCCGGCCACCTTGTGTGAAATACCGGACACCTTTTGTGATGCAACGGATAGAAAATTTCAAAACGTCAAACAGAACAAGTTTAATATTTAGTTTAATACGTTTATATGACCCACAAACCCTGAAATCTTCCGTGTAATTTGTCCTGAAGACCTGAAGAGTAGCATTTCAAATTTACGCGCAGATTCCCGTAGCAATTTGCCCTTCCTGAACTCTTTCAAGACCTTTTTCACATTATCTTTTTCATAGAAGCGATGTTTTATTCTCTGTACATTGTAGAACTCAGAAATTGAAAAAAAAAACTTAAATTAATAAGAAATTTAGGAAAGCAAAAGACGTTGCCGGAATAGGCAACACTATCTCACCGGAGAGACGCTCACAAAGTATATACTTTTTTATGCGAAATATATGATCCAGCTGGGAAATTTTACCCGAAATTTAAAGATTGATTCACTATTAACATAAACAGAAACAATCTTTAATGAAAACTAATCAATTTTCATGAAAAACACCGAAGGAAAACCTTTTGCACTTCACCACAAATCACAAGACTGCTAGAAACACAATCGATCTGTCACATTTTTTGTAAGACTTTTTCCACACTGAGTTTTTACAACGCAATTTAAATTTATACCTAAAATTTAACGGTCTTTGTGTTAATACATCTTAAAATGAATAAATATTTAAAAGCAAAATGAATTCATTGGCTATTCGAAGATTACATACATAATTTTAATTAATTTATTTGCTTGGCAGAAATTACACTCAAAGTGGCCGAAATTTGGAACACTTCCTCTATTTGAGATTACAGCGCCTCTGATGTTGATTTTACAAACTTCACTAGTTCTACATATTTATTGTCTCCTTCAAGTACTACAATATTTACCTTTTTTAAAAGTTTAATCGGTTCTGTAGAATCGAAGCTATGATCACTTGTTTTCCTGGGATCTGGGATCTCTGGGATAATTAATTATCCGCTCCCTGTGTCTCAGAACTCAAAGATGGGTACTCCTCTTTCCGTTGTTGTACTAATACTGCCTTTTTTACTTCTCATACACTCTGATCTCCCGTGTTCTCGATGAAGGAAAATGGAATAAAACTTTTAAATAATAACAGACATAATTATACGTATAAGAACGACCTTTTAACACCAATTTAAGGAGAAATAGTTAAAAGGGGGTTTTCTAAATTCCGAGTGCATAAAAACAAACTGAAATCAAAATGATAAGGATTTTCGTAAATCATTGGACCCATCCAACAATCCTTGGTGCCTTTATATTGAAAAAAATGTTTAGCATCCTTCAATTGAACGAGCCCCATTAGACATATTAGGCTCAATTAGTACTCAATTTTTGAAAAATGTAAAGTAAACAACGGTTAGCTGAAAGACCCAAAAGACCCTCTTGTTATGTAATATCACTTATTGCGAATCGATAATCCGGACGTTTATTGAAAAGATTGAAAGGGTTATTTCAGCGAGGGTTTATTTAAACCGACCCATACAACCTTTCCACGGTGATTTAGCACGCCGGAAGACACCAAATGCAAATAAGCTGACTTTTACTCTACAAGGCTGGATGAGTTTTCAAGGCTTAAAGAGGCTTCCCCCGCAAAATCGATTACCCGGATGAAGGAATTTCAACCTCATTCCGCCCAAAATGTCTTATTTCGTAAATATTTCATTTGGCTATTTCTCGATGGAATTCCAACTGATATGTTACCCCACCTCCATAAGGGATACCCATTTTAAACTTGCAAACTATTCAATATGAGTTTGAGCAACTTTTTTTTCTGGCCAGTTCAAGATTGATTGTTAATGTGGGGAGTTTGAGGAAAAATTGCCAATCGATTTTGCCTTGAGGCACAATGTATTTCCTTGTAGTGATAAAAAATGTATAAACATCTTTTTTGGGCATTATTGGGGTTGACACACGCCTCAAGACTATCTTTTTTTGCTTCTGGTTTACCATCTCCAAATGGAAGATCAACCACGCGTTCATCTCTAGCCATATTCCTTCACCACCCCGAGAAAAAGAAAGCACACACAATAACGCTTATCAAATTGTCTTTCTGAGGAGCTTTGAGTAGCTCTTAGCACCCAACCATCCCCTTCCTGTGATAGCTTTCCCGAAGTCACCCCGGTCTTCTCTATCAGGGTGAGTGGTTTATGCTGAATTGAGAGGATTTCTGAGCTCGAGGGAAATATCTGATATTACTCACATACCCTTTACTCAAACTCCTAAGTCTTCTCCTTTAAACTTTCTCTTCGCTTTCTTTTGGTGCCCCTTTCATTTTTGCCTGAAAAGGACTTTTCCTTCTTGAGAAAATATACTGCAAGAAATATTATTCTGCACTGCTATGGAAAATGACATCATGACATAAAAATTGTGGCTTGAATGTCTTCCAAGATCCTTCTATGGGGTGTGAGTTTTCATCAGAGAAAGTAGCATCATACTGCCAGAAAACTAACATCTCATGGCTATTTTATCTTCTGTGACTTGAATTTTCTCATGAAAAAAAATCATAAAATTATAAAAGAAGATATTAACAGCAATAAGGAGACGTATTAAAAAAAATTACCATTACACAAAAAAATTGACAGAAATTATTTCAGGATATCTAAACATTTATAGTTAGCATAACCATAATTAAACACTATGGATAACTTAACAGGATGATATGCAATTATATTCAAGATTATATTCCTTTGATGAATTAATTAGAAGTGTATTAAAGGGAATAAAGTATATAGAAGTTAATGCATTAGTGATGAAACGAGGAACAAATTGCATTTGCAAGATATAATGGAATTTTTAGTTGTCTCATTAAGGAAGTTAAATGTTTTAGACAGAGAACAAAAGTTGTCCGGGAAATATTGTTTAACCAGAAAAAAAAACGTTTTTAGATTTTACACCAACTGATGTAATACTAAAGAATATTAACCAAGTGGTACTTCCATCTACAAGTGTAGTACAAGAATATTACAACGCTTAAGTTATTTTTCATTAACAATATACCTTGATTTTCTATACAGATGATAAGAAAAAAATATATTACTTGTGTCTATCGATTTATTAAAGCTTTTGTGAACAATTATGCTTCGCAAAAGTAATTTTTTTTCAATGTGTTATAAATTAATTTCGCCCATTATAATATTGTTATTTAATAGGTAATTCAATGCCTAAAATTTTCAGAAAAGAGCTATGGGTAAAATTCATAAGGAACATAGAGAAAAAATTAAATTATCCGAAGCTTGAATTGTCCGAAGGTAGCGCGCTTTCCCCTATTCCAATGAAAAATGGGTAGAGGAAATCTTTCTCCGGAACAGTTTTTTTTCATCGGGGTGACATAAGCTCTGAAAAATGCGACCGGTTTTAATGTAAATTTTTCCTCGTTTTCGTACACATTTCACGATATATTTCCAAAACTACGTAGGCTGCCAATTTGAGGTTTTTGGATGCCTATTCAATATTAAATTGGCTTTTATTTTGTATTAGTATTTTTTGTTAATTCATTCTACAATGACAGAAAACAGCTAATAAACTTAAAAGTTTTATCGGCGCGCTAGAAACATATGGGAAACATAGGAAACGTCATGCCCCTGGTTTTTTTTAGTACGTGACTGTTTTCATATACTTTCATAATAATCCACTTTACTTTTCGTTGGTTGTCACGACTGTTTTCCCAAGTTCCGAAATCATTAAATAGTTGTGACAGTAACCAACACAAGGAAAAGTCGATTATGCGAAAGCACATGAGAACAGTCATGTACTAAAATAAAAATGTTCAGGGAAAAGATTTTCCCTTTTCATAGGAATAGCACCATTAAGCTCTTTTGTTTGAGAACGCTAGTTGAGAAGAGTTGCCAGTATGAACTCATGGGAAAAATGATACCTTGAAGCAGAGGAAAGAGTTGTCACTGAAGCCCGAACAATTCCTGTTTTTTCTTTATTGTTTGGTAATAATCTTACTGCTCGAACTAAAGGTGAGAAAGCAGTTATATATATAACCCACTTTTTTCAACTCGTAACACGGATAGAGCCAAACGGTCAGGTATATCGACTTTGGTCTTCGACGACCCCCCTCCCCCATAAGACCGGCTTCAGACTAGAGGTTTAGGCCAGTTTCCGAAGATCTCAAAATCCTAAATAGCGAGCAATTTTAGTGCTTTTTGATAACCCTATAGGTCACTTATCTGTAATAGTCCACTCCTAAGTTAAATTTTTCCGAAAAATCGTGATTGATAAAAAAAATTAAAGCTGTTAAGCCATATGGCTAAGTCTTAGGTCTGACGCCCATATAAGTCTACATTATCGAGGAGTCTTTTTTTTTCTTTTGTTCCCCGCCCTTCAAAACCATGTTTTTTTCAGTTTATTTTGAAAACGAATCATAGATTTTTTTTTTAATTTCGAATATGTTTCGAAGGTGGTCAAGGTGAAATTATTTATCATATTTATTTATCGATATCAAAATCATCAACATTTTGATATCGAATGTTCTAAAGTTAAAATGTAGTCACAGCTTACTTTTTACCCGATTTGCTTAAATTTGGATTTTTTGAAAGATCTTGAAATTTCCAAACCAGCTGCATCGGTCTGATTGGTTCTTAATGGATAATGTACTCGTAAATATAACTTTCTCTGATTTACTTGTTTAATTGTCTATTTTTTTGTCACTCATGCTAAAGTATTTTAAAATGAGCTTTGCTTAAACAATTTTTTTAAATTTCGGAATGTTTTCTCTTTAATTTATGAAAGATAATACACGGAGAGCTCTTTCTCGTGAGTTCGAGCACTCCGCAAAACTGTAACGCTTTGCCATCTCGTTTTTTTTAAGAACTTCCTTCTTGTCAAAATTAGGAAAGATTGTAATCTTGGAAACGTTCAAAGATTTTTCAACTTCATTTTATAATTATTTTTGCTGTGCCAAATTAAAAAGATCCAAAGTTACCGAAACTAAATAAATAACATATGTATTTTGTTTACTTAGTAATTGAATTCAGTTCAAATTGAAGTTTATTTCATGCTTAAAGTTTATATGGGTTTTTAAAGTTAAGACTATTAATCATTTTAATTTTGTGCAGAGACGTTTATGAGCACATTCGAGTTAAACTGTGATGGATTTCTATAAATTTCCGAAGAAATATTTTTAGTGCAAAATAATAATTATGAAAAATTACGAGTATTTTTACACTGACAATTAGCTAACTTTAAATTTTCTTTCCTAAGACAGCACTGTTTACACCTGTAAGTGGCGTTGGTAACAGTAGTCGGTTTTTGATTTACATGCTATTGATCTACTCTTCAGATATTACATAATTAATAGAAAATTTATGTAAAAGTTGTCAACTTCGCCTTTAGAATATAAAATATAGAAAAATTAAAAAAAAAGAAAAAATTTAGAACAGTTTCCCACGCTACCTGTTGTAAAACTGTTCCCATATGTCCAAATATTATGTATTTACCAGTATCTGAGTAGACTTAGTAATTTTCAGTATTGTGCAGTTCATAGAAAAACAATTAAGAACTTGGAAAAATTCTTTGAATTTGTATTGAATTTAGCTAAATTTTTCAACTAAAGCTTTAAAATTAAAAAAAAAAATGAACAGCTGTCTCCATGTGAATACAAAGTCTGCCACTCTTATTCAAGACTTAGAATTTTTATTAAAGGAAAGCTCTTATTTCGAACCTATCATATTTTTGCCATGCTGATTTAATGAATTTAACCCATGGCTTTATTACATATTTCTTAAAAAATTGGTCAGATTCTTTAAATGAGTATGGGCAAAATATGAAATATTCAAAGACAGAGAGTGTGTAAAGCCTGAAAGCCATACTCTACTCTTATTTAATAATAAGAATTTTATTTTCGAAATTTAAGTTATTGAACTCTTTACAAGATGGAAACAGCAAAAACAAAATTAGAAAAACTGAACATTTTGAAATATCCGTAAAGTTCTTGAATTTATTTCTAATTTAAGATTTTCAATATTTTTTTTTATTTTTATAAAATTTATAAATAAAAAGTCTTAATTTCTTATTGCCTCATTTGAAATAATGGGGAATCAGTGGCGCAATAGGCAAGACCGTTGACTCTTGGGCGGATCGATTCCCTGGCTCGATTCACTGTTGTGAGTTCGAGTCCCGCCCGGTACAAAGATCTGAATGTTTAGAAAAAGACATTTTCACTGTGATATAACGTAATAAAAAATGCACCGCCTCGCCCAACATCTCCGGGAGCATGGAAGAAGCATTCACCATACTACGGGAAGGCGCTCCTGGGCGGTCTACAATGGACTTCGCAGATTCTTCCAACACGGGATATAATGCATTGTAAAAAATGATTACCTTGTAATAAATATCTCGATACGATTAATAATAATTTGAAATAATAGTTCATTAGTTATAAAATTCAACCAAATAAAAATAATAATAACGAGATTTAAAGTAATGTTTTTAATTTAAGTAAATTGTTAATGAACTTACGTAATTTTCTCCTGATAAAACCATCTCATCTTTTACATGGGAATTTATTTACCATAGTTATTCCATTTTATTGCCATCATTTTTTTTTTATTTAATGATCAAGAATTTTCAATATTAAAATATCGAAAAAGTTCATAACATGAAATTTCGGTAGATAAATATTTAGATTTGAACGTCAAGAAAAGTAACCCTATAGATATTTCAGACATAAAACAGTATTTCGGTACTCAATTTTTATTGATATACAATTCAATCTCACTTATCAGCTTAAATTTCAAGCACAACAAGTTCAATTGGATCAAATGATTCAAATATTTATCATTCCTTAAAGCTACATAGAGATAAAATTTGACCGTCTCTAACAATTTCCACTTTATCCCTCTGGTACTTGAATTGTTTGAAGCGCACTATTATTTATGGAAATGTTCTACATTGCATTTAATAGCGCACACTGAACATAAAATTATGTTCAGGCCACATTTTGAAGATCTTCATAATTCTTTTGGCTTTTCATTTGTTGCAGCTTTATGAATTAAAGAGAATCAGTCAAACAGATGAATCCACATTTATCAAACCGCAAAATGGTACATGACTTCTATTTAATCTGACTCTACGATTTGTAGAAATTCCTTCTTCACATTTTATACAATATGAAATTCATTTTCTATTAGATCTAAGCACAAATAGCATTTTCAGTAACTAAATCCTTCTGTGCTAAGTCATTCCAAAAGGTAAATTTGTAAGTAATGAAAAGCATATACCAGAATTTTTGCTTCCAATTATGAAAATTGCACCGTTTAGCTCAGTGAAAAGGCTATTCATTCCATAGAAATGTACTGAAATGATGATGAAACACTTCTGAAAGGACAAGAATAAACACAAAATCTAAGTTGTAGTTAGAGGCTTGTAGTATTTTTGAAAGGCTTTCTATTCATTCTTAGAATTTTCTAGAGAATTTTATATACAATTCAACACTTTTTCCATCTCATCATAATGTCATAATAGAAAATTGTAATTGTAAAACCTTGTTCATTCCTTCACGACTAGTTTCAGCAAAAGCTCAATGTAACAAATTCACTTGGTGGAAAATCACATTCATGCGTGTCCGGAATTGTAAAGTTGAAAATGGGCGTTCGGAGGGGTGGAACGAAATAAAAGCTCTCTCCCTCTCGAAATGATACAAAAGAACCTGGTGCTCTAAGCATCGTGCCCTGAATAGTTTACCAGGGTTTTGTGATTGTAGCCTAGTTTTGACTCTATAGACCGTATTAAGGAAACTCTTTTGCTTGATAGTTTGAGGGTTATACTATTTGTCTCGATTACATAATCCCAGAAATGCGATCCTCAGCAGCTCCATTGGTGAGTTTTAGTTCGTTTACACTCAACTTAGTAAGGCTTACGGAGTTCAGGATAGTTGGGATTCTTTTGGTATAGCTTTTATAGTGAACATTTTTAAAATTTGAACTACTGAATTGGGATGAATAAAAGAATATCATTGACGTTGAAGTCTGAAGTTAAAGTCTCAGCAAACTTTAATATTAGCCTTATGGTTTAACTTTAATTCCGCAAAAAGGTAAGATATTTACAGAAATTCTAACTTGGGTATAATATGGTAATTAAGATATTTGATTCTTAAGATTAATAAAATTCTGTGAGCCAACTTTGTGTTTAGAAATGAGGGACCTTACCTTAAAGGACTTAAAGTGAATTTTAATTATCTGAAAATGTCGCAATACTCGTTTTATTACACCATTTTAAGCTATATCTTCTCAAAAGGAAATCATTTGCTATAAAATTACTAAAATTAAACCATTATGCTGAATATCAGATTTTAAAAAATGATAGCGGTCTTCAGAATTGAAATTTAATGGTGCTATTCCAATGAAAAAGTGACGATGTTTTTTTAGCACATTACTGTTCTCAAGTACTAAAGAAGACCATGTCTGTTCCCATACGTCATATAAAGGAAAATAACGAGTAGAGAATATTAATGCTGCTCGCCGACTTTTCACCACTGATAACTCACGGGAAAACTCATGGAAAACCTGGGAAAATCCGCGGTTGAGGCTAAAGTTGTCAATTCTCGGCCATCCAACTGCATTACGCCACCAAGCTGACATGACAGGTTACTCCACACTGACCGAATGTCAGATGGCATTGTGATCGGGCGAAAGCTTGCTCGGTGGGAATATTCGAATTCGGGTTTCGGTTGTACTTTTCTTTTTTGTCGGTTCCTGTCTTGACTATTTGGTGATTTTGAAACACGACGAGGACTGGAGAAAATATGAAGTTTTTGTGTAAGAACCTTACATCTTGTCTATCATGATAAAGAAAAAATGTACAAAATTCTATGAAAGTGAAAACATTAAATTAATCTTGTCGATTTCCCAATCGAAATCCGAATTCGAATATAACCGCCAAGCAAGCTTTCACCCGATCACAATGCCATCTGACATTAATTGAAATAACATGTGGGAACATTCATGGTCTTTTTAGTACTTGAGAACAGTAATGTGCTAAAAAACATGCTCATTTTTTTCATTGGAATAGCACCATAAGACGTCACTTTCTGTGACTTCGTAATATACATTTTTATGTTTTTAAATTCACTAGCTTTTCTTTATAAATCATAAACCGTCGGAAACAAGATAAAAGCTCCAGTCTAAAGACCACCTTGTAAGGTCTTCCTACCCTAGGTCAAAATCCATATGGCCTAACTATTATAATTTATAGCTGTTATAACTAACTGACGAAACATTTGGAAAATGCATTTTGGGAGGCTACATTAGATCAAGGGCTATTCACCTATAAGATTAAAAAAAAAAGCCTTTGCGGTTGTTTGTTGTTTAGAAATCCAGACCTTTGGAGTCAGGCCTAAACCTCTGATTTAAAAATCTTTTTAAGAGATCTTTTAAATCTTTTTTAGAGAGTCAAGGTAAATTTCCATTTCTAAATCGATTTTAGAATTAAAGAAGGGACAGGCTTTCATACTTCGCACAAGTTCTGGTTTCGAATACTTCAATTTTCCCATATTCCTCAGGATCATCTATTAAAGGTCCTTTGGATAAATTTCCTTTACCTAATCCTTTACTGGCATGTTTTACAGGCTAAATATTCTCGAGATCAGCCTAGTATCCTAGACAGATATACGGCTTAAGGTGAAAGACGGCTTAGTGGGAAACTGATAGATATATAGGCTTATCAATATTTTGATTATGATTACATTAAGCCATCTCTCGGCTTAAGCCGTAGGTATATCCATCCTATAAGTCTATTTGAGCTTTAGGGTTTTAGATATATGGCCTAACTTTTCTAAGATTTTTGGGAAAATTTTGCCTTACAATTAAACATTAAAGATAAATTAATAGTTAGATTTTGAAAACTATTAAAATAGCATATTATCTAAATTTTGAGACATACTGGAGTTAGGCTAGAAGTCTGAATCTTCTAAATCCTATATTAGGCTTTGAACGACCTTCGAGATATATTTGGATTACAATTATGCTAAGCGCTCTGTCGGTCAATTCTCAAGTCTGCAATGGCCATAACGCTTTGTCAGTTCCGTCAGTTCCCTTAAAATAATTCAGATCTCAACACATTCTGAAAAATCTAAAAAAGAAATTTAATTTTTAATTTAGTCTATCAAACAAACAGCGTCAAAATGATAAATTTTGGCGTTAATCTCTTCTAAACTGAGTTCTTTACGATTTAAACTTTATCGCATCACACTTTAGGTTTTTTTTCTACAACCAATACAAACCGATAATAGCACTAGACCAAATTTTATTTTTTAAACCTTAATTTCAAATTAGGATCTATTGTCTTTTATTAAAATTCATACAATACCTGTGATTCCTTGCATACTAGCCCATTACATTGAATAAGATTGACCTCAAAAAGGTTATGCAAAGCCATATAAAAATGTACTATACCTAAATCGAGATAGAGAAAACATTTTTCTTACGGAACGTACGTTGTGAAAATGCGAAGTAATAAAGATGCAATAGAGTGGAAAATAGCTCACGTCTGATTTGAATTGGCAATAGTACTTCAGCCATCAATTGACGAATAGAATTGAGTATGGGAGACAAATAGAACGAGGTGAAAGCTTCCAATTAGCACATAAGAGTTTCATGATCAATTATCGCAATTTCTGAACAATCTATATCGATTTCACTGTTGGAATTTCATCCTGGCAATTAAGATAGTGTCCATGGAAAATGCAAATTCAAACTCTTCTAGGACAAAACTCCTTTCTCCGCACAAAAGAGAGAATGAGGATGGAGTTTTCTGGGTGAAAAATTACCAAAGTTTCTGCATTGCAAATGAACTTGTACGAAACTGAAAATGCTTTGGAGAACTTTCCCAAAGGCACCCTCTTAATCCACTATTCCATCCCTCTCAATTGCACAATCAGACATGCTTTCGCTGCAAGTGCACAATTTTTCTTTAGCCTCAAAACATGAGGATAGTGTCAAAGTTTAGAGGATGTACCAAGCAATTTTAGTATGTTGATGGGAAATAAGATTCTCTCTGGTGGTAAATTGCTATCTTCCAAAATAAAAATTCACTGCTAGACCATTTCTGTCTTTATTACACTTTGAAATTCCTTCCGGCTGGGTATTTACATAAAAGAAATTGGATTTTTTCTCCTGAATTTCTCTTCGATACTCATTTGGAATATTTGTTTGTCAGTTTAAAAAAAATGAAATATGACGTCGTGAAATAAAGCATATTTAATGGTTTGTAATAAATTTAGAATTTACGTCAAGGACAGACGGATAAACAGCGTAACATCAGAAGCTCGAAATCTCATATTTCCAAGAATTTACCAAAATACAACCCCTTGGGGGGTAAGGAGTCGAAAAAGGAAAAGAAAGCACTCCTATACTGTAATAAAAACAAAGTAAAAACCTGAAGAAAACCGCATCAACTTTTCCATTACAGTCTTGATTTTGAAATACTATTTAACTCAATTAACAAGATTTTCGGACACTCAATGGCTCAAGTGGTAGAGCACTAGCTCTATGATGCAAGTGTCCCGGGTTCGAATCCCCTTTAGGTCACCAGGAATTTTTCTGGCGTTAAAGGTGTTCGGATTGCATCCAGTGAGCTTCACTGCACTTGATTCCACGGGCATAAGACTGACAACCTCATCCCGTACAAGAAAATATAATAATGCATGTCCCGAAATCCCCTTGCGGGAAGGCCTTGTTCCTTCATGGAATGTTGTTCCAGCATTATTATTATAATTATTATTATTAACAAGATTTTATCTTGGATTCAAAGACTTCCCATACTGTAGATGCGGGTGACTTTGTCCCCCATGGATGACTTTAACTTCCTCCTGTTCGGAAGCTTTTGTTTAATTCTAGCACTTACACACAGAAAAATGTTGACTCTAAATTTAAGAATATATAAGATCCTGGGAACTTAAATTGGACGTCAATCCCCGAGGCGTTTAAGTTTAAAAGCTCAGAGCAAAAGAAATGAGCTAGAATCCCTAGTTCTTTCAAGTTAAGAGATCGGGAACTTAAGTTCAGCGTTATCTGGGACATGAAAAATGTCTACAGATTTGCAAATTGCAACTAAAACTAAATGATCAAGGATTTTGAATTAGGGCAATGGCATTCATTGGATGGGATTTGAAATTAAATTCTCGGGAGTTTCTCTTTAAGAATTTTCCATTTTTCTGTGTGTACCGATCCGATCTCCAATGTCTGATCGATGAGGACCATTCTTAATTGAAACTTGAACTTAAAACACAAAAAAATTAAAAGAACATTAGGGACATCAGGGACAAGATCACACAAAGAATTTAAAAAAAATGTAAATAAAATATGGAAAAATATTTTAAAATACTATTAACAAAATATCATAATTATAATTCAGAAAAAGGATAATAAAGAATAACTTAACAACTTATCCATTAATTCTGAAATAAATCTTTTTTAAATAGGCTTTTAAGAGTTTATTCGTATTCTCTGATAATAATTTTTAATTTTAGTCTTCTATTTCTTTTAAACTTTAAGTTTAAAAACAATACAGCATGTCGATGATAACTGATCTGAATTTGAAAATCCAAAAGTTTTTAATTTACTTTAAATTCGAAACTGGTCAAAAGAAACTTTTAGAATAGTATCTATTTTTTAACTCCGTAATGCCTTTTATAATTCATTTTTAATTAAACTTTTGAAAGCAAATATTGGCAAATTTATTAGATAATTCCCCTAGTTTTGAGAATAAGGAGAACTAAAAGATTTACGATTATGAGTTAGAGGCTGATGTTTCTCGTCCATCTCAATCTATCCTAGAAATTTTCTTCGTTTAAATAATTGAAAGGTTTACCCGACGAGCTTTAAAAGTGAAAAACAAATCCTTAAAAAAATTAAAATTTTTATTTCACCTTTGTTGTTGTGAAAATTCTAACATTTTAACTTTAAGACTTAAAGAACTTTGATACTTTAAAATTAAAGATCTTTATTAGAGGATTTGAACCATCCTTTAAAGGCCGATGGAAATATTCAAAGATTTATCTCAGAATCGATATCATAGTGTCGTACAAAATACTCTTGAACTTCCTATTAATCAATGCCAGTTACGACTGTTATTGTTTGCATAAATTAAAAAAAAAATAATTCCATTAAATATTTTAGTCTTATTTCATGCCTTGGTTAACTGGAGAATGAAGGCATTGAGCCCGATCACAAGTAGATTTTGATTCTCCAATAGTGTCTTGGATGAAAGGTAAATGGAACTCTATTTGCACAAAAAGTCGTTGAAGTTCGAAGAATTCAAATTCAATTTCGAATTTTCATACTAAATTTTCGAACAAGTTGGGGAAAATTTATCAAATATCACACTAAAAAGCTCGCAAAAGAGTTACTCAGTGAATATGGAGTGATTAAATACTGGGGCAAGAACAGTAAACGTCGTTGTTCTGTTTTTTTCCTCACAATATGTGAAGACCAACACATTTTGACACTTGAGCACTTCGAAATTCGAATAGGATGTATCTCAGCCACCTTGCGGAATTATCAAGAAGTAAGAAAGTCTCTTTTTTGGATCTTCAAATAGATTTTCGAATTTTCCAAGATCTACTTCTGTACGGAAAGATTAAATATTTCAATTATTGCTATCTTGCATTGGTTTTGTTAGATTTTTCAAAGGTTTTAAGTTTCAACAATTCATTGTTTATTTGATATTCTGTTTGGAGCAGAATATCGACGGTTCCATTCCATACTATGCTATCTCAGAATGACAACTTTTCTTCAGGAGAGCCATTTGAAGTTGGCGATTTCCTATGCTGCCCGTGTAATTTTTTTTCGAAAGTATCAAATATCTCGTTACCCGAACGTCGGATAACCACCAAATTTTCAGCAGTTGTAGATCTCGGTCTCAGGAACAACATATCTCTCGGAGTAAAATAAAGCTAAGCATAGAATGGAATGGAGCCGTCGATATAACTCAACTATATCAAAACGAATCTTTCTAAATTTATTCATCTTTTCATCTTCGATTTTCTGGTACAATTATCAAAATGCAAAATCAAATTAAACTTCTTCCAATAAATAAAAAGTTTCTATTAAATTGAGAAGATTGTTAAGCAGTCAAGTGAAAATCAGCAAAATTTAAAATCAATAAGAAAGAAAACCATCATTCTATTTGTAGGAGATTTCCTCCATTTCCTCGTTACATTGTTGAGAACATTATATATCTCAAGGTTGAATTATTGGTGATTTCCACACTCCAAAAGCTCGTATTTACCCTAAATCTCTTGTACAATGAAGCAGTTATGTGTCAAGCAAAAAAAAGCGATAAAGTAGAAAGGGAACTGGTGTGAAATATGTTTGCCTTTGAATAGATAAACACTCAATCCTTAAGGCCATAACTCAAGTATCCCTCGAGAGGGAAGGCATGGACAATTCTGGGAGACGTGTCCTGGGCAAAGTGGAGGAAATTGATTTTTCTACGTCACCCGCCCCAGAAAAAGGAGGCAGAAAAACCTCCGAAGGCGAGACACTGCAAATAGAAAATAAATACCAAGATAGAAAGTGAGATAAATTCTCTGGCCGCAAAAGGAACATTTTCATCAAGCAATGGCACAATTTTGCAATATCGAAGAAAAAAAGGAGGAAAAGAGGATAAAAAATACGTCCCTTCATTTTCTAATTAAATTTCTCAGACCATTTCTCTTAATTTCACACTTTGTTCTTATTTTTTCTAAAATCGTCCTTTTCAGAGAGAACTTTTTTTGGCAAGAGTTGAACCAGGATCACCTCGAGGCGAACGAAAATTGTCCGTTTCGAGTTCTTCTTCTATGAAGACAAAGTGGCTGAAGGCATTCAGGAGCTTAAAACCAGCTTCCGGGTCAGCAGCAAACGAAAAGTAAGTTCTAATTTGCCCACCCTTTAAAAATCACCCAACCCACTTTTCGCCTGTTATTTATTTCGTAACTGGTGAAAAGTGCCAAAATTAAGACACTCTGTTGGGATTGTTTCTTGGTGAAGATTGATTAAAATGCTTATGTTATAATCATTTTGAAAATTAAGGATGCCGAAGATGGACTTTAGGTGATTAACACAGAATAATTGATGTTTTCCGAGGTACTAAATAGGTCCAATTCTCACGATGAACGATTATTTGCATACCGACCATAGAGCACTAATCTTTGTCATAAATTGCCCACACATTTGGTCAATTGCGAATTCAATGATGAATTAATGTCCTACATGTGGTTTATTTCACTAAAATAATTATATCAAATTAGTTCAACATAAAGCTGAGCACAAAAGTATTCAAATGGGCAGTCTTGACCTAAGTAAATTCATTCTTGACCAACAAATTCTTATCAAGGTACTAGACGAATTCCAGGAACAGAAAGAATTTCATGTATTTTCTCGAATTGCAGTTTTGAAAACTAGAAGTAATATAAAGAGAATGCAATGGTAATGGAAATTCGCAAAGTGCTTGAATATTTATGAATTTATTTAGAAATAGTTTAGAAAATTCTTTTTAAAATGAGCCAAAAGAGAACAAAAGAAATGCAAAATTAAATTTTTGGAGATATTTTGAATCACACTGGCACCATACAAATTCTAATTTGTTGTTAATGAAATCTGGTTCTTTTTAGACCGATAAATATCGTTAGATATTCCGTTAATTTAGAGATTTACTAAAATTTACCCAAGTAACAATTTCTGGTTACATTGCAAAAATTAAATGTAGATACTGATGAAATTTCAGCTCATGCTTGTATAAGCATCTGGGCCTGTATTGGATATGAAAAATTAAAATTGGCGGGATTAATCATGGACTGGGTTAAGAAATGTCAAATAAACCACACGTTCTGAAAATGTGCGTTAGAAATTTGTATGCTTTGTATAAATTTTAACTCAAGTCAAATCGCAAACGAAAATTTAAAGTAATCTTTGCGGTAATATGACGCAATATAAATTAGACAGACAAATTTTTATTAAATAACATTTTGTACTGGAACATTTCCATTACTTATAAAATGACATAAAAATAATATATATAATCTTTTCTGAATTTATTCTCAAAAAGTCAATTAAATGTATTGAAAACTGAATTATAATTATAGTTGATTGATACACCATTTACTATTCTAGGTAAGTCTTACTTAACTTCCGCTTTCCCACGGATCTTCTCACAGTTTTGTTTTTCATTTAGAAATTTGATTTTGAGTATGGGTTGAAAGTAAACCGGTAGCAGTATTATTTAACCGTCCAGCCACCTTTGCTTTATAACGTCCACAGGCGCCGTCCTAGTACCTGTAATTAACCTCCAGAGCAAAACGGCGGAAATCCTCTATCCCTAAACTGTATTATCTTAAAAGTAAATATTTCAAAACAGATCTTAAACGTTTGAATACAGTAGACTATGAGTATGAAGCTAATTTGCTCAAATTCGCTGTAGTTCTTCCTATTTTATCATTATTCTTTATAATTGAGCGCTTTTTGTGGAATTTACAAAGTCTTTAATGCCTAAATCTATCGATAAACCGGATGACATTTTGCCTCAAATGCCCAATTGAGAGAGAGTCTACTGTAAGTTTAACGTCTAAAGTTAATTCTAGTGCTATCCTTTCTTATCAAACGCAGAGCAATTACAGGCATTGTATTGAAAGTTGGACAATCTTGCTACTTCGGAACGAGTAACAATTTTTATGCGAATTCTAATATCATTGCATATTTTAAGCGATTTACTTCCAAAACCGATTTCTACTAGTTTGGCATTTCAGCAGTTCCTTTAATAATCCAAATCTAAATTCAAAATTTGAAAATTTTTATTCTTGTCAGAAAATAAATCAAACTTAGTGATAGATCATTTTAAGCTCTGATATGACAAGAATTTCCCTTTACAACTATTTTTTAGTAACAAAAACAACAATTTGGATTCGTTTGATGTGGACCTAAATTCAGAATCTAAATTGCTGCTCAAAATTAGTTCGAACCCAATTGAATTTGAGAAAATCATGAAGAATCTGTAGGTATCTGACAATCCAAATGGTGAATTTGTTTTCGAGGTATTTTACCAAAGCAGCGCATCTTGGTTATTTAACTGAAATACCCATATTTTAACGTTGGCATAACGATAATTTCTGGTTAAGTTATTTTGTGCTACTTGGGTAGCGACTGTTTATAAAAATTGGAAACGGGGAAAATAGATTTATTCAGGGAAAAAGAGACCATCGAAACTCTAACATAAATATTCTGAAGCGACAAATAATCGCCTAGAGCTCACACCAGATTACATTAGAGTTACTCAAATTTAAGCGATCTAAAGAATTTATTAAGGACCTACGAACACAAAGCAGCAAAACCATTTTTTGTGAAATCAAATTAAATTGTTAGCGGTATGATTTCCTATTGTACCAAATTTGGTTCTTATATCTTCGGCACATGTTTTTTTTGATCGGGAAAATGTCATGAAATTAAATTTTATACCCCTTTCTTAAATCCTTTTGCATTTGTCTATCCGACACACACATGTCCCATTCGAAATTGGATAGATCTAAATTGAATTTATTATGACGTTCAAAAGCAAGACAAGAGTACGAGAGAGTAAGATAAACATATGAAAGATGTTTGAAAAGAAAGGGATGTGAATATTGATTTCATAAAACTAGAGCTTTAAGGCTCCAAACACCTTTCGGATCAGGAAAATTTCACGAAATCAAAATTCACATCGCTTTCTTTCTTGAACGTTTTGCTAAGGGTAAAGTGATATAAGTTGGACATAGTGTTACAAGTTGGATAATTCGCCGGTACAATTTGGACATGGTCTTTTTCTTGATAAATACAGTACAAAATTTGTTTTAAAGCACAAGGAACCAAATTATAAAACTAAACCATTAAAAATATACAAATAAAAATTAAGTACTAAATTTATCAACAAAAAAAGCCCTGTTCAAATTATACCATTGTCCAACTTGTACCACTTTATCCTATATTTATCCTACTCTTACGAACTTTTTCATTTTTTTTAAATATGACAACAAATTTAAATGATTGTAAATCAATTTTGAGGATTAAAACATGAGATAAACACATGCAAAATGTCTGAGAAAGAATGGGATGTGAATTTTGATTTCATGAAATTTTTCTGAACCAAAAGATGTTCCAGAGCCATTCAGTATCAATAAAAGTACTTTATTCTTTTGACTTGGAGCAATGAAACAGTGTTCCAGGTAGAACAAAGTATTTGCTTCTAGTTCGTTGATTTCCCAAGAGCCTATTTGAATGGCAATTCAAAAGACATTTGCAACTACTAGTAAAACTATACTGAGAATTTGAGGAATTTCCACAAAATTGTACATCGAGATATTCTCAGGAATTCTGTACCTTGTTCATCCTGTTAACATTGCAATGAATATGCTTGCTATTTGGTCAGAAATGCTTCCGTGAGAATTGACCCCGAGCTATCTGTGTTCAATTTCAATGGGGATTGAATAGCCCAATTTTCTCCTTCATCGAAAGGTGTTTTTTTTTCGAATAAAGGTGAAAAGAAGGGAAAATCAATTATACCTTAGTGGGGAAAAAATAGCTGAAAGTAACGATGAGATTGTCGTTATTTTATGTTAAATTTAGCTGGAATTTTGTGTGTCGTCATCTAATTTAATCAGCATGATTATTTAGTCATTGTCAACTTCATTCTTTAACAGATTAATGCATTAGAGATTGACTAATTGAATTAAACAAAATTCTATTTTCCATCCTCATTTCACACTCAAACCTAGAACGAATCAAATGTATCACGCAGTGTCAACAGTTTTGACGATGAGGTAAAATGATCATACAAGACGAATAAATTAATACAAATGAACAATGATTGATGTTTTAGATGTTGATATGTTTATTTATCTTTAGTATCTATCCTCTATCAACTTTAAATTAAATGATTGAATATCTTCGGAAATGATTGCTTGCTCTACCATTAATACAACAATGATCATATTTCTCTAATAACTTTTCATCTTTGACTTATACACTACGGGAAGTTTGTAAATTCAAAACTTCAGAATAATTTCAAATTATTATTTATCCTTTTGAATTTACAAAATTTCTCACTAAACTTCTATATTCCTAATTTCCATTTATGCATAAGTTCATTTTATCATTTCTTCTGCACGATAATTTGATCTCAAAACTTTGTAGAAATTTCAATTGGAGTAATTTGAACTTGCTTATTAGAGTTAAATTTAGTTGAAGCCCAATTGTATATTGATGCACCGTGTCTAATTGGTCATATTAGAAATTAATTGCACATTCTCTTTTCTCATCTCTCCTATCTTTAGCATCACATTTTCCTAAATTCATGTAGAACTATTTTCCATATCCCAAAAGTTTGCTTAATTACTTTCCCTGGGAGATTAAAACTTGTATGTCTGGTCGTGTAAAATTTTCCTTGCATAAATTATGTGTAGCGTAAGGACAATATTGTGCATATGAAATTAGACCATTAAAATGTGTATTTTGTTTGTAAAAGTGCCAGATGGTTTATTTGGCAAATCACAAACTCACGTAATTTCTTTTCCTGTCTTTTTTTTTCTTTCCGACAACTCTTTTCCCATGTGCACCTGCAGGAAGAATGGAGCGGCAGCACAGCCGGAAAGGATTCGAGTTGGGGATGGGGACACCCACAATTTGCAGGAGTACACGTATAAGAAGATAACACCATGCGATGTTTGTTCTCAAGTACTAAGAGGTAAGGCAATAAAATCGTAAATCCAAAAAAAGCGCTCTTTAAGGTTATTTTTTTTAATTTCAAAATCTATTTTGCAACGGTTTCATTTTTATAAAAGTCCTTCCTATGTAACATGTGTTACGTGTAAATTGGTATGAATTAATGATTGATAATTTGCATATCTAATGAAACCACATTTTACAGTGGAATGGGATTAGTTGTAAATTGAACTATTAACAATTCATAGACAGCCTTAATGTTTTAACATATCAATCCACTCTATGAACATGACAATCAGTTAATAAAATTTTTAATAAGAATAACAGGGTTGGAACACTCACTATATTATTCTAATAACGCATTTGCTAATAACTGTTAGACTATTAAAAAAGCTTTTTTTAGGCATAGACTATTACAAAAATATGTACAGTAATTAAATAAATGCTGCACAATTTTTATCAATCTTATGATACTATTATAACTAAAAATTTTAACTAAGAGTAGATTGTGAATAAAATAAATTAATTAATTACAGCATCCGTAACTTAATCTAAATTATTATAAATTATTATCATTAATAGAGAAATTGAAACTCTCGGTGTTTTTGTATTTTAATTACTTGCAATTCTAAAAAAAAATATTTTGCAAAATTGTGTATAAATGTTTGAGAATTCCTACTGGGAACTTACGAAATGCTCGTTGATCATATAACCCACAAAAAAGTTCGTAAAAGTTTGTGCTTTTTCACAGACATTGTTTGTAACTTGAGCATTTAACGAGAACTTTTTGTTCCTTTTACAAACATTTGTTAGTACAATTTTATTTATCTGACAAAACTTTACGAACAAATGACAAAATTTTAAGAACATTTTGCTGTGTATTTACAAACATTTACAACAAATGTTTGCAAAAGAAGACAAATGCCTGTAAAGTGATCATATTACGAACAACGATTATGAAAAAGTACAAAATTTTACGTTAGTTGTTTGTAGATTATACGATTTATGAGCATTTTGTAAGTCCCTACTCTGAAAAATGTGTTTTGACAAATTTACAAGACAAGTTTGTAAAAAGGATGTTCTTCCATACAGAATATGGAAAAGGTGGAAAAGTTCTGTCAAATCAGCGGCCAACTGGACCTTTTTAAAAGTTTGTCAAAAAGGTGTTTTTCCATATAAAATGCTAGAAAAGCTTTTTTCAAATTGGTTAATAACATCCAACATTTTAACATTTTAACAAAATCCATTTGTTCATTTAACAGGACATTTTTTTCCATGAGTAGTAGGAATTCACAAATATTTACGAACGATTTTACAATTTTTTTCTATGTATGCATATTTACATTGGTAGAACATAAATATTGTTTCAATTATCCGAAAATTCGGCATAATATCAACCAAATATTTATCTCCCAATTCTATTTTACAGATAATCAACTATTTAGTTTAAAATTAATCTAATATTTCATACAAATATTAATTTTGGTTTTCTGAATATGGTAAATTGGTATTGATTTGTCATAAACTTTTCAATATAAAACCCATTTATGTTTTATCAATCCAAAATTGCGTATATATGGTCGAAAGAACATCTCTTCGACAGGAAACCCTATTGACACTTTCGTCAAAATATTAAAATTTATTTAACGTAACTAATAAAATACAAGTTTATTAGTAAATGTAGTTTATTAGTAAATGAATAGTGTTTTACACAGACAGAGCATTATGATCCCTCGATGTTTTCACCCCTTAACATTTCCTCCTTTCTTCATTAATTAACTTGAATCACCCTTACTTTTGAAAAAAGATAAGCAGAACGCAAAATTAAAAAAAAGCGGAGGCAAATCGTCCAAAACTTTGAGAATTGCTCGATCTCGTAACTTACATGCTATACATATAAAGTAGGGGAAAGTGACCATGCTTGATACTGTAAAATGATTTCCAAGGTTTGTGATTATTTTCTGAGTATCACACAGACCGAAGCGATTCTTCCACTATGACAAAAAAGTGTCTCACTTATTAGGTTCATAATCCCACCTCAAATAGTTCCTGAAAAATCTTAGATTTTCTTCGAGAAGAAAATGGAAATTCAGTGGCGATTTTTATACAAGTTGGGTCCGGGGCCTTCCTGTATAATAATTGATTCAACAATTCGGAGGCCCATTTTCACTGCAAAAATTTCACCGAATACAAAAAATTGCACATCAATATTTAGACGGAACTCTGATCTATCTGCTTAAATCGTTTGTACGACTGGTTATTAGTTTTAAAATTACTTTTATCTAATTTTTCTAAGCCATGTTTTTATGACATTAGGGCGCTAGCGAAAACCATTTTTCCACTTTGCGTCCATGAAAATGTCACTCTGCAACCTTAAAATTCAGGCAACAGGGTTGAAGATTATGTCAATTGTCAATAAAATTGGAGGATTGCAATAGGTGTAATTATGAAAGAATCACATCTAATGATAGAGTTGCCACAATTAAATTATCATTCATGGACCCTTCTTAAAATATAGGATAGACACAGGTAGAATTTATGAATTTGTCACCACCCACAAAAACAGTGTCCCCAAGTAAAAATATTTTTGCATAAATATTAATACTGATGAACCCTCTATGTGCCTATGATAGCAGTTTTCCTGAACAGCGACATTAATTAAGAAAAAACTTGTGAAATATCGTGTATCAAAATTACAGTTTTGGACCCATTTTTAATTTTTGCTTCCTGAAACTAGGGAAAAAGAGCTGGGATCCTAATTTTTTTAGGAAATGTGAGGCTTAGGACTAGCTATTAAAATATATTGCTGTGAGTCATAATTATTGATTAACGTAGGAAAAAAATAGTTATTATCAAGCTTGGATCGTATCAAGCATGGTCACTTTCCCCTACTTTTGCATTATTTACCGATTATCGATTCTCAACTGTTTTGAAATGATTCATAAATTACTCAAAAAATCCCCCAAAATAGCTTTAAGAGCAACAAAATTGATTTTCGTACAAAAATTACATATCGGTTCATAACCGGATCAAAACCGATTTATTAATCATTTAAATTTATGAAGGAAATTAGGAATTTCGAATAAAAAAGAGTTATTGGTCATGAACCGATTCATTACCGGGTAAGTTTAATCGGAAATTCCAAGACCTTTCCAATGAGGCCAAACATGATACCAATCGGATGAGAAATACTCTCTTTAGAGTCTTTTTTGCTTTTAACCTTGAAAAATCGTTATTCGTAATCGTTATCTCGGCCTAAATGATCTCTAAAATGTAATATATTCAAACATGAACAAAATCTCACGACATGTTTTCGAGCAATCCCAAAAAAAACATGGTTTGAAGAAAAAAGGAACGGGTGGGGAGAAATTGAGGGGCATGTTAACGATCATAGTGTCGGTTTATAGGAGAGTGCCATTGAAGGTTCCAAGTCTCTATATGCAACCATTTGGGCTCTATAGACATACAGACGGACAAACAGCGTGACACCAAAAACTCGAAATTCAAATCAAACCAAATTAGAATAAGATATTTTTTATATTGGCACTATAATATTAGTTTAAACTTTTAGTGTTGTTAATCTTAGAGTTGGAGAATTAGAATTAAAAAAATATTTTAAATATTTAAACTGAAACTTCAAATTTTGTCAGTTTAGCATCAGTACGTTTAAATAAATATCTTAAAGTTCATAATTTCAAAACTTTTACGGATATCTATGGCACAATAATCAAATAATCTTTATGATATGGGATTCAAGGAGCACTTCCAAGAATTGCTTTGTGAAACTTTATCATTCGTTGCCTGTTTGTAATTCCCACAGGACATACCCGCCAGGGACTTCGATGTCGGATCTGTAAGATGAACGCTCATGCTGATTGTGCGTCGCAGCTGCCCAAATGCCAAGTAAAGCAGAAACTACTGAGGCGACAGAAGAGTACCTCAGAGATTGAGAACAGGGTTGAAGTGGAAGAAGAAAGTGAGTATTCCCGCATGGCATTCAATATGTTTTTATATACCTTGTACGAATCCTGTGATTTTTGAAAGCTACAACCCACCCCTTTTAAACCTTCCTCTTAAATCAATACCTTTAGATTATGAAGTGAAAAGGGTTGGTTTAGTAATTAAAAAAAAAAACTGGTCTAACATGTCTCTCTTGCCTTTAACATTCAAATTGAAGCTTAATAAACATTGGAGATTTTTTTGTACAAAATAAAAATCACGGAAAAATTTTCGTCTTTGAAGGGGAAGGACCAAGTCTCCTCTCGCGGCAATTGTCATCGAGACGAGAATCATACGATTTAGGTATCAGGCGTTAAAGAATTTGGCATGCAAGAAATTATTTGAAAAAAAAATGCTGAAGCTTTGAGGCCATAATACGGATATTATAATGCTTAGTTTGATCTTTTGGTTTGCCGTATTTTTGCAATATTGTGGCACACTAAAAAAAAACAGAAAGACAACAGCCTGACTTGGTAATTCGGTTTTATGGGCAAATTCGAAAAAAAAACTAAAAGTGTGTTTGATTGCTGTAAATTTTGGCAAGCTTGGGACTGAGTGGGTAGGGTCCAGATGTGATGGTGTTCCTGGCAATCGAGCACCTTAGGGGTTGATCAATAATACGCACTTTTCTTGTTCCTGTCTCATCTGTAGAACCCAATGAGATAGACCAAATCTATCAGGTATTGAAACAGGCGGGTGAGATCTCGAACAAGAGCAGCGAGAAAACAGGCAATGGCGGAGCCACAGCACTTCCGGACATTAATGTTATCAAGGCACCCGAGTGTCCGGAAAGATCAGCTCTTCGGCGGGCACCGCCTCCCAAGGTGCCGACTGCTTCTGCAGGATCATCCCAGCAGCGCCAGGGTCTTTCGGCTCCGCTGGCCGATGTGTCCAGTTCAGGTCCAATTGCACCTCCAAAATCAAAAATCTTCGTCTTTTGCTCTCGCCCTCGATCTTTCAGTGACAGCATCTCGAATGTCCTTTTATTGTCTTTTCTTCTTCCACCATATAATTTTTGGAAAATCCAAAAAAAAAAAAAAACGAAAAATAATGCGCTTCGTAGACGCTTTATACAAAACCACCAGGCTCTTGCAAAATATTTATTTGTTTTGTTTTCTTTTTTTCTTTTTAAAGAATCTCCGTTGATCGTCAATTCAGAGTGATATCACTTTATTTGGCCAAAAAGAATTCTGTAGTGTCTTTATTTAATTCCCTTCTTTTTAGTGTTCTTTCTTCATGTTTTCTTTCTTGCTGTCTCTTAGATATATTGTTCTAAACTTCAGTTTTTCTGATTCTTAGATGAATTTTTTCCGTTTTCTCACTTTGGCACAATTTAACAAATTTAACACAAACACCACTCCCCTCAATTCAAATTCCAACACTAAACACTTACCCTCAAAACACATTTTGTTTACCCTAATTCTGCAATTAGGATGTTTTCTTAATTTTTTTACATCACTCAACACTTACTTCTGGACTAGCTTAGTTGTCCCTAATTTTCTGTTGTGCCTGAAATAAAAAAAATGGAGTGGTTCGGAATACTTTAAGGATAGATTTTAAGAAGCTTCTCGAGGTTATATACAATTCTTTTTTCGATTTCTTAACTCAAAGTACTTACTATTTTACTGCTATTCAAATTTTTCAATTCTTAAAAATGTTGTAAGCAAAACTAACCAAAAAAATACAATTGAGAATCATTCAACTTAAAATTATCGATGGAACTCATTTGATTCGAAAAGTTATCTTATAAACATTGCAAAATTTCTTATGCTCTTATTTTAAAAAGAATTGATTCCTATTCACCAAAATTTGCATTAGCGGGATATATATAACAAAGTTTTGGCAATCACAAAACTCTTGAGCATTGAATACTTAAAAATCAATTGTAGAAAGTTTGAATATAAATAATTGAGACACCCGGAGTAAAACTGGTCTTTCCTCTAAGCTTTAGGGGGAAGTGGGGCACCTTTGAAAGTGGGACACCTTTAAAATTGGGATTTTTCACTTATGTTTAATTAGAACTTACCCAAATCATAATGTAATTTAGATTCTCAATCTGTTTGTGTAGTTAATTCATTTTGTTCGTAAATGTTCGTAAACACACAAAAAATGTTTGTAAAAATTTGTCATTTGTTCGTAAATGTTCGTAAAATGTTCAATAGGAAAACAAACACTTGCGAACAAATGACAAAATTTTATGGACATTTTTTGTGTGTTTACGAACATCTACAGATAAATGTTTGTAAAAGTACAAAAAAATGCTTGTCAAGTGATCATGTTACGAACAATGTTTGTGAGAAAAGTACAAAGTTTTACGATCTTGTTTGTGAGTTATACGATTCACAAGCATTTCGTAACTCTCCCATAGTAATCCACAAACATTTACGAACAATTTTACAAAATATTTTTTTCTGTGTATTAAAATAGTCCGTTTTTGCTCCAAACGCCACAATTATTGTCTCAATTAAATAATTTTAAACAAAAGTGATTTTGGTATCTACTTTTAACAACTTATTCTAAAAGATAAAATTTATTAATTTCGTATAATGAGAAAAAGCACAAGAACAGTTTTAGTTTAAATATAAAAGTTTATCGGGTTTGCCGATAATATCACAATTATTCGAATACGTAGAAGTTTGGCTGATAAATGGTTAATTTAAAATGAAAGTTCTTATTGGAAAAAAAGTTTTAATCTCTAGTGAACACTTGAAATTTTGAACAATTAAAAAAATTATTGAAAACAATATACAAACGTTTTTGCCATAAGAATCAAACCTTAGAATCATGGAAATTTTTCAGTAACTGAACTTATATAATTGAAAACATAAGGTCAGGGGCCCATTAAACCTAATAAAAAGTGAAGCTATTTTTCACTTTTTCTTGTAAAAATGTTGCAGATATTGCACTGCGACTTACACAAATTTGCTCGTAGTTCTTGTATTATTTCGGCGAACATCATTAAATATGTATTTTTAGATAGCTTTTAATGAACGATTTCGAAAAATATCAGACTGATAAGTCAATTCTCTTTAGAAAAAAACTTTCCAATAGTCTTCAGTGGCTCCATGCATAAACGTATGGAAAAATGAAATGTTGATAGACCCCTGGTAAGGTATTTAAAATTTTGATGGCAAAATAATAAGGAATATTCTGCTCTCTTTAAGTTGAAGCAGTAAAAAAACATTTTACCATTAAAACCAATACTGTAATAGTCTTCAAAAATAAAAAAAATTACAATAAAGAAAACTTACAATCTTGGGGGATTCCAAAAATAAGTGTTGAAAATTTTGGAAACAATTTTACTATAAAAAGCAAAGTTATTGTAATGGATTTTCATGACTTTAATATTTTAAAAAATTCCCCAAAGTTCCAAATATTTAATTGAGCGTATTTACCTTTCTTTTATTGCTCAGAATAATACTTTATACTTTGAAACCAACATTTCTAGAATTTATCCAGACGTAGTTTAAAAATTTTTGAAAAAATTACTTATTTAAAAAAAATCATAGTCGCAGTTTATCGCGTATTTGAATCATAAACTGATCAGTTATGAAACTTACTTTCAATGCTTATATCGAAATTGTTTTCGATTGTGAAAAGTTTGTATTTCCGTTCAAATTGATTGGGTTTTTTTTATATGAAATTGATAAGGTTTTCTTATATTATACTTAATGAAAAAAAAATATTTAATTGAAACCGTGGTAACACACTAGCGAATTTCACATTACAATTTTAATGTGATTCACATTAATTGTTGCTGATATGTGTCCTAATGTGCAATTTTCGTCAAGAGCTTTTAGAAATCGATTCATTTAGTGATGAAAAAGTGGACTCGAGTCAGAAAAATTGGTTTAAATAGATTAAAATAGCATAAATACGACTGATAAATGAGCAAATTAATGAGAATTGAGCAAATTTGTGAGCAAAATTTGCTCATTAAATTTTCATCAGGTACTACTTTATTGCAGTCATTCGGGTAGTTTCTACCCGAACATCCACATCCTACAATCTACATCCTACTTCTTCTAGCTTAGCGGGTCCTTTTGCGCGACCTAAAAGTAGCGTATAAGAGGAAAACTCCCTCTTTTTCAATAAAATCGCACATTTTCGCTCAAACGACTGAAATGCTTCAAAAACAAGCCAGTGATAAGCCTAGATCAGCTTATAGAGGTGCGATTCCTTGATTGCAAATTTGGATTGTGGCAAACTCGAACGATATTTATACATAAATAATGCAAATTTCCTTTAAAATGTATGTAACTTATTATTGTTATTAATGAGGAAAATTGAATGAGAAACGCATAAAAGTATCTGAAAATCTTAAAAGTCGATTATCTCGGAAACTATGAGAGATAAAGGCCTTTACATTCGTTGAGAACCTCTGCCAGCGACCCGAGAAAATCGCGCCCCGCGAAAATCCGCGAAAAAAATCGCGCACCGCGAAAATCAGTGAAAAATTTCAAAAATTTTAAATCAGGGAAAGCTTCTTCGACGCCGCTTCTCCCGCTTTTTTCCCACCTGACGCTAATAGCAAATTTTCTTAAAATTGAAATCTTTAAAGTGAAATATATTGAGAACTGCTCGACGAATGTCTTAATTTTTTTTTAAATTAGTCTAGATTTTCTGGACTACAACATAAACATAAAAAATTCAAAATCGCATACCTAGATAAATTACAAAACGTGATGAACCGGTTTTTCGAAAAACTAATAGCACAGAAATCGTCGTACGCGCGAGTAGATATATTTTTAAAAAAAATTATGAAGATATCTCTATCCAAACCAGAGGTATTGCGTACTACGAACGGCCGGACGGCAGCCGGACCCGAAATTGCCGGCTTATGATTTTCGGCATCAGAGATGTTCAAAACATCTACCCTGTGAATTTCAGTTCGATCGGAGTACTTTGAGAAAGTCCTAAGATTACAATAGATGTGACTAGAAGGAATCACACCTAAAAACACTCATCTGACAACACGTGTGCCATCGTGACTGGCCAATTCTAGCAATGTGTCCTGACTACATCAGCGATTTCTAGTAGTTCTAGATGTTTTAATGAGCAACTTTTCACCTTAGCTTTAATGTGAAGTTTTCTAGTGTGATATCTCCGTTAAGCACATAAAACTAATACTTTTAAACTATATTTTCTGATATCTTGCGGTAGTCAGAATTACTCAGTGTAGGTTTATCCAAAAAGAAATATTTCTTGTTAGCAGAAAAGTTAAACTCGTCTGAATGAAAAAGGGCAATAAAAACTAAGCCTTACTATACACTTAAAGGTAATTGTCAGCCATCTTTTACGAATTTTGAATATTTGATCTCTCTTAAGAGCTTTTTCTATAAAGAAACAAACATGTAGGTAGCATAATGTCCGTCGAACAATCCCTATGAGTTTTTAGAATGGGAATGAAACATTGAAATTGATGATGCTCTCAAGTAAATGTGATTTCGATGATGTTTATGGAAGACCAAGGGTTAGTTTTGAATGCAACAGCCTGTATACAATATTCCTGGATAAGCTTTGGATGATATATGTATATTACGGCCAAAGGAGTCACACATGAAGCGTCGGGAGACACACCACAAGCACCAAAACATATAACAGAAGTCATTAGTTTTATTCCTTGTGTTGCTGTTTCCACACACAGATTGCCGTATTCCGGTCCCAATGGTTGCAAATAGTAACACACCGCCGGGAGCTTTTGACACCGGAACAAGGAGACGCCTGTTTGCAGGTTTCCGCCCACTCTCAGGTTTTGGTCGTGGACGCTTACGGTCTGCTCAGCATCGGTCTATATCGCTTCCTGAAAGTAATTTGCAATGTATCATCATCATGGGCGTCTCATTCCGTTCTTTACTTCCAATATCTTTATTTAATTTTTTATTTTTGCGTCTTGTCACCACCAACCACCCTCCTCTGTTTCAAAAATTCCCCTTATACACACAATTAACAATTTTATTTATTTTTAATAAATATTCCTTCAAGTTTTTGCTCCTCTGGTTTGCCGTAGATTCAATAAATATATGTGTCTATTCTTTACATTCTTCAACATTTTTTTTGTTTTTTTTTAATTTCCTTTATTTGTTCCATATACAATACACATTTCTTTGAAGTAAACTATATTCCTGGAAATTTCGTCTTCTCCTTCACAATTTTTTCTCTCTTCTATATTCGAATCTATTGATTTTGTTGGAATCACGTCACTTTTCTTATGGATATATATTTTCTTATATTATTCTTGGTATATTTCTTATTGTGCAAAAATAAAAAGAGTCTGAAGAGAAGTTTTCAAGTGACTATATTTTTCATTGTAATTGAATCACCTCTTTATTTGCTTTTACCTGGAAAATTAATGTGATTTATTTTTATCTTCTTTGTTTCTTTTTTTTACTTCTTTTTCACTGTTGTTGTGAATCTTATTCGATGGAAATCTGAGTCTCGAGGTGTCTGCTTTTCTTTTTCAGTCATGGGATTTTTATCACGGGGAATTTTTGCTTTATGTTTTTTTTTGAAGAAGAAAGAGATTTGATTTAAGTGATGTTTATTGCTTTACTTTGAGCTTTGCTATTGCTTAACACCTCCCAACCACAGTCTGCACGTGTTTCTTTACTGAATTTCCACCTCAAAGATTCCACAAAGAGAAAATTAACAAGGGGTGAATAACTCTCATTGAATGAATGCTTTAAATGGAAAAAATATTTTGAAATATTTTGAAAAATATCGAGAAAACAATAATATTTTTAAAAATAAAACTGATAGAGCATAAAATATATTGCCAAGCTTTAGTTAAGACATTTTAATGCCAAGATAAGACACACACCGATCCTAGTTTAAATTTAGAATATTTATAGATTGAAATTCATCCTAATTAACAAATATTTAAAAGCATCTTTGATTATAAATTAATGTTTTAGGGCAGAATCACATTGACAGTAAAATGCTCACCGTAATCGTCAAAGCCCTCACCACCTTTACGTATTTTCATTGAAATTCTCACAAAAAATTCTCAATTACCATATTACATTATCTCATACTCGGTGGCACTAAGTGAAAATAATAAAAGAAAACTGAAGAAATAAAACGAAAATGCGATAAACGGTGAGAAAAAAACTGTAGCAAAAAACTCCTACACTTTTTTTGCTTACCGTTTATCGCATTTTCGTTTTATTTATTCAATTTTCTTATACTATTTTCACTTATAGTGCCACCGGGTATGAGATAAGGCAACACGGTAATTGAGAATTAACGTAAGAATTGCAATGGAAATGTGTAAATCAAGGCAAAATCTTTTTGGTCAGTAAAAAATTCAAATTGGTCAGTAAAAAATTCAAATTGATCAGTAAAAAATAAAATATTGGCCAGTAAAATATAAAATTCTGTTAGTAAAAAATAAAATATGGTCAGTGAAAAATTAAAAATGATCAGTAAAAAACTTTTAAAAAAATAGTAAAAAATTAAATTGGGTCGGTAAAAAGTCAAATTTGGTCAGTAAAAATCAAATTTGGTCAGTAAAAAATTAAATATGGTCAATAAAAACCTTTAAAAAAAATAGGAAAAAAATAAATTTGGTCAGTAAAAAGTCAAATTTGGTCAGTCAAAAATAAAATTTGGTCGGTTAAAAGCCAAATTTGATGAGTAAAAATCAAATTTGGTCAGTAAAAAATAATATTTGGTCAGTAAAAAATTAAATTTGGTCAGTAATAAATAAAATTTGTTTAGTAATAAATAAAATTTGGTTAGTATAAAATAAAAATTTGGTCAGTAAAAAATCAAATTTGGTCGGAGAAAAGTCAAATTTGGTCGGTAAAAAGTTAAATTTGGTCTCTACATTTTTTTAAATTAGTAAAATGTGAAATTTAATAGGTCGAAAATGAAATATGATCAGTAAATAATAATTTAATCAATAAAAAACTAAAAGGAAGTCAATAAAAATTAAAACTTTGCATACCCGGATAAAAAATATTGCACATTTCGTATTGCGGAAACTTCATATTTTAGTACATTTCGTATTTTATCATTTCCCTATTTCATATTTCGTCTTTCCTAAATTTTGTACAAAAATTAAACAAGTGCTACTGATAACTTTCCAAAGCACAGAAAATTTCACTTTGCCTCAACAGGCGAGACAGATAACTTCCCAAAGCACAAAAAATTTGATTTTTTACTGACCAGGTTCTTTATTTTTTAGTGACTATTTTTTATATTTTACATAACAAATTTCATTTTTTACTGATCAATTTTGATTTTTCACTGACCAAATTTGATTTTTACTGACCAAATTTGATTTTTTACTGACCAAAATATACGCTGATAAAATTTGATTTTTTATTGACCAGAATCTTTATTTTTTATTGACCAGAATCTTTATTTTTTACTGACCGTATTTTATTTTTTACCGATCAAATTTTATTTTTTACTGACCAAAAAGTCGCAGCCGTAAATGAACAAAATACAGTGAGGCTACGTCGAGCATTTTACTGTCAATGTGATTCTGCCCTTATGCGTATAATTCAAAACAAACAAAAAAAAACAATAATAAAAAAATAGATTATTTTAAACTATTTTTTAGTTTTCGATTTATGAAAATTTAGCATAGTACTTATTTTTAACTGCTCGAACTCCAAGAGAGAGCAGTTTTCACAATCGACTTTTTTTTCAACTTTGCAAAATTCTAGCTGCTAAACGGTAAGAGATATTGACTTCCGGTCTTTGGTGACCCCCCACAACGTCAATACATTCTATCGAACTAACTTACCCAAATTACCCCCCACCCCTTCATGCGCTCCCTATCCCCCAAAAATAGGCAAAGAATTTTGTTTTTCTAATTTTAAAAATAATTGGCCCTGACGATTTCCTTCATTTTTGGATATGTTATGGAGGTAGTCCATCTGAACATTTCGTCCTTAGACACCTATCACCGGAAAAATCGCCATCTTGAATTATTCAAGGTTGAAGCTTAATTTTCACCCGATTTGTTCAATTAATTAATTAAAAGATTAATGATCTTGTGAAGCCCTCTTCTTGAACAATTTTCAACTTCAAGATGGTTTTGTGGTGATTTATAGTCAAATTTAATTCGACAATAATTTTCTATACATCAGAATGCTTGCGAAAAGGTATACATATAAGGCAGAGCTCTTTCTCGGGAGTTCGAGCAGCTCGCAAAGCCTCGGACGCTTTGCCACCCCTTTTTATAAAGAAAATAAACTCTAAAGAAACAAGATTTTCATATGTCTAAGCAAGGATTAAGTTTATGAGTCAAAGAAACTAAAACTGTAACTAATATTTCAATAGATTTATAGGTTTGCAAAGCTTAAAATAACAATAACATTTTAGACTTTAATGTGTCTGAGCATAAATTTATTAAATCTCTTAATCCATTTGGTATTTAGGCTTGGAAATTAGTGAAAATTCTCAGTGTTAATTTATTGAAAGAGAGTTATACACCCCTCGCTCTGTTTTTCAGCATCCACATATGTTTTAAACCTCATCTCCCAGAGATTTTGCAACAAAAGTTTAATGGTTTTTTTTTTGTGTGAGTCGTTTGAGTTATAATGATTTGTTTTGTAGTTTTTGCGCGTGTTTTTGCCTAATTTTTTCTTGAGTAGAGAGTCTATGACTTTTCAAATTTTTATTTTGGGTAAAAGTGAAAATGTAACACATTTCTTTTTCTTTTCTTTTCTCTCCACTCCTTCGGTATTAATTCCAGAATCAGGTACGGAGGGAACGAGACCATTTGGTCAGCCCCTTTGCTTGGTAGCTGAAGAGGTTGAAGATATTCCGCCTCCCAAGAGAGGAGCTAGAAAGAAAGTCAAATAAGACATTGTGTGTAATTGTTGAAGAATTTTGTGTAACGATACATCGCAATTCGTTAGTTTATTATTTTCTTTTATTTTACCGCATTAATTTTGGAGGGTTTCGTTTTTTTTTTACTTGGCAAGATTAAGCAGAAATACACGCTGGATAAGGGATTTGTTTGAATCTCATGACAAGAAAAAATTAATAATTTGCCTTAGACAAATATCTCTTTTTTTTTGGATCACAAACACAGAATTATGCAAATTGGCGCCACCAGAATTTTTAATTTCTTTGTAAACACTTGCAATATTTACACCATGTTTCATTGTTATGAATTATGTTTAGATTCTTATTATTTCTAGTTGAATTTCCCAAATATATTTGTTTTACTTTTTTAATTTGTAAAAAAAAAAACAGACACGAATCTCCTTTAGACAGGATTGTAGAATTTACATAAATTTTAGAAGACGAAATAATTAAAAAAAATTAATTAAAGATGCAAAAAAAAGTCCGAACCATGCCATTATGTTGATGTTAATGTTATGGAAATTTTATGTTATTTTAAATATGAAAATTTTAGTCATTTTAATTTCTATTCTTTTTGAAATACCCGCCCAGAATCTGTGATAATTACATAAAGATTGATAATTTTAGAGAAAGAGAGAGAGAGAGAGAGAGAGGAAAATTGTTATGAGCGTAAAAATACATTTTATTTCTTCATTATAATTCTTTTTTTTCTTTATTTCTCTTCTGATTTTCCTTGCCTCGTGTTTTAATCATCTCCAACTGTTTTCAATTATTTAGCATTCAAGAGTCTTTCTCGTGCTGAAATATCTTTTAATTATCCAAGGCAAAAAAAAAGAACGCCAGAACACTGTTTCTAAATTGTGATTGTGTCGAAAATGTGGAATGTTATAAATAGATATCTTATTAGCAATATGGTAGAGACAAGGTGTCTGCATTTAGTGAGCTTTCGATGTCACTGTCTCGTAATGACGTAAGTAGTTGGTTGCTAAAGTTGAGCTTTTACCCTCATATAACACTTTGGATGTTGCTGAATCACATTAAAGCTTGCATTAGACAATTTCTGTCTGTAAAACTGTAAAATATCTTCTCTTTCTCTCCACCCACTACCCAAAAAAAAAACTTTTTTCTCCACGACATTTGGGGCAATTTTTATTATAGCCCATGCTAAAAATACACCAGCGAGCTTTTGTGGAAAAATTTAATATGTTATGACTTACAGCCAGGATGTTTCTATACTTAAATATCATCTCGATTTTGCAATTTATTCTGGGGATGGTGGAAAAGTCACGCTTTTGCAGAAATGTTAGAGAGAACTTTCGAAAGGTCGAGTGAATCACTATTAACCTAATTCCTTCCAGTATGTCGTAAGGTTATAAATATAAAATATATTATTTTACACTAAAAGCTTTTGACTGTGCAGAACTATTGGTTGACATTTCTCAATTTAGTTTAGCAAAATTTATGATAAATTATGCTATTTTACAATTTTAGGTAATTATAATTTATAGAAAAATATGTTAAATGTGTGAAGTCACAGCGTAACCAAATTAAGCATAGGGGGAACTGGGGCCGCACCGAACATGGGGTAGCACTGAATAGTAATTTTTGTTCCCAAATCACTATGACGACCTTTTCTTCAATGGACAAGCATCCCTAAAATATCTATGAATTCATACAGGTTTCGTCCTCTGAAGCTCAATACAATCAAGTGTGCTAATCCGGGCGCTTCGCTATCTGGATCGTTTATGACTAATCCACTTAAAATAATACTTTTTTTATATCCGTAATATAGTCACTACAGTAACATAATATAACTATTCAAGTTTGAGAAAAAGCAAAAATAATATTTTTATCCATTAAATAAGTGAGTGTAATCGACTCATTTCAATCTTGTGCCAGCAGGGTTCTTCACTAAAAATTATCTAGCAGTGATATTTTCGCTAATGCCAGCTGGTTGATTGAAAACATTTATTATTTGTGAAAAAAGTGTTTTAATTCCAAAGGTTTAATTAAAAGTGAATTAGCGAAAAGGCGACCCAGTTAGTGCATGCTGACTTATTTCAGTATTATCATTATTTTATAAATTTTCTTTAATATTTTTCGATATTTTTTTAATATTATGTTTCTTAATGAAACAGTGAATAATTCTATGGATTTAGAAGAAGTAAAAAAGAATTTCATCAGTCCAAAAACAAGCGTTTAAGTAGCTAGCACTCTTCGGAAAACGATCTAATTACCCCACCTCACTATATCAAATTTGAAAATCGCAGTGTTAGCGAACCACGCCTGTCTATCCTTTGCCGCGTCAGGTAGATTTTCGTGATCGGTTCCAAAGAACTCCTAGACCAAATCTTTGATTCATTCACTTTGTCTTAGGTCTATCTCGATGCCGAGGTTCCTTCAGAATAGCTAACGTGATTTTTCGCAGAAACTATTTCCATTAATGCGCTGAAAAGGCTGACAATAGCCTACCATCGAAATCGGTATCTCTCAACACGAAGAAGCAACTTTTCGACCCTTACATCCTTACGAATGTCTAAGTCTGTCAATCGATCTTCACGAGTGATTCCCTTAACCGCCTAGAGGTACAACTTGTACTCGCGGTCTTACTTTTAGCTGAGATTCTTTACAATCTCAGCTTCTCTGATCCGAGGTGAAATTTGACCTTTTCGTATGGACGTCTCGTTTCGTTTGTCCATCCGTCGTATAACCACTTCTGGAGAAAGAACGGAGAGAGATATCCAAAAGCGGTTTTCGGCAAAAGTTAAATGCCGATGGATGGCTATAAGTAGGTGATGTCAGACCCACTCCCACCCCCTTCTGCAATTTTGGAACACCCCAAAATCTTGTTTTCTCAATAACTCAGCTCCCCTATGGCATCGATCGATCTCAAATTTTAGTATGTTATACATAGCTGGGCCTAAGAGCTTTCGATTAAAAAAAAGCTGAAGCCCCCCGACACCCCTGACCGGAGTAAGAAGGGGTCAAAAATTCAATTTTCAAATGGCCACATCTCCGGTCTAATTGTCAGAATTTCAAAAATTTTGGTGTTTTGGAAAGCTCTTGTAGAATACTATAACTTTTTTGACACCCCTATTTCATCCGATTTAATAGAAGGTCCGAAAAATCGATTTTCGAAATTTCGATGTCAAATATTTCGAAAACTAGACGATGCTTTTTCTTTAAATTTTGTTAAGACCTTTCCAACGGTGGGTCCTACTCTTCCCTCGATATTCCGTGACCTGAACTATAATCGAGAATGTCTTGACCGAACTGTATTTTTAGTGTCTATGAAGCGATTTTGATGAAATTGTAGTATATATTTTGCCTGAGATCGAGATCTTTCAAATGCTGGGTTCCATCAATCCCTGCTCCACTCTACTGTACCCTGACACTTACTATATCCAAATGGACTGGACTCTATCACCGATCTTTTCTTTACGGTCAGTGGAATGTTTAGGTAAAATAGACACGGATATGACCTGGTGCTTTTTCTCCTTTATTTTTTTCTACAACGTTTCGGAGGGGTTTTCCTCGTTCCTCAGGTATGGAAAAATTTTGGGGAAAAATGTCAAGTAATCTAGTTCATCTAATTGGCAACTTTGACTCTTTCACTGATACTATCATCCCAACTTTTCCACAAAGAATTCTTTGAATTTTCTAAAAATTTTGCACAAAGGATCCCAAATTTGACAATTTTTTCCTTAATATGTGTGGAAGAACATCTTTTTGACAAACTATTTTTGTTAAAGTGATAAATGTTTCTTTTTTAGAACATGAAGAATTTTTTCGGAGTTCAGGCTTCTGAAGATTATATGTAATTGCCAATAATAATGCATTACGTGCATCCCAATCAAAACAAGGGAGGACGGGGTAGTTTCACACATCCAATAATTTCAAAAGCAAGTGTTCTGTGTATTTTCAGATAGTCAATACTCAAGGGAAATTAACGGACTATAATTAGTTTGAACATGGTTTATATTCGTTTAGCAAATGAATGCTGAAAAAAAACGTTGAGCTTCGTGAAAAGTATTTTTAAAGTTAGTTTAAAGTTCAAGATATTGAATTTTATAATATTTAATTTTTAGGCCATCCCCCCAAGTGTATACCATAATATTCTCTCCCTCTGTAATAACGGCTTTATTTTCGATTTATTTTAATGTAGTAGTTCGTGCGAGTGGGGTTACATTGATATACGGTAATTCTTCTCATAGGGGGAGGTGGGACTACTTTGAGCTATGGGGCTACATTGTTATACGATTTTTTTCGCATATTTCTAAAGGAAATTGGGTTTTAACATGAAGTAATTTGGATAGACAAAATAATTGTGTATCTAAATAAAATAATTGTAAGGACCAGCCTCATTTAGAAATAGGCGAAAAAGTCGTATAACAATCTAGCCACACAGCTCAAAGTAGCCCCACTTCCTCCTATTTCTAATTTATTTCTAGAAACCTAGAAAATGTGAAGATTAATTTATTCATACTTCGGCAAATAATAATTTAAATTTGAAAAATATTTATTTCAGAAAAAGCAATAAAATTATCCTGTAAATATATGCAATCCCCAGATGCTAATTGGGTGAATTAAATTCATTTGTGAAAAAATTAGGATTAAAGTTACCAGTAGAAAATTAAGAATAGTCAGTCAAAAATATAATTTAGTAACTCAATTTAGAACTTTAAAAACAGTTAAATTTTTGTAGAAATTTTGGCAAACAGATCATAAAGAGATTTTTATTTTATCTGCAACCATATGAAATGCTAATTATTTAATTTTAAACTATTTTGTTAAAAAATACTCCCTCCGTTCCGAAATAAGTCGTACGTTTGGGGAAAAATTAGGGATTAAGGAATGGTTTCAGAGAATGTTTTTGTTATTTGCAAATATCTTATGTATGAACTATCCTCCATGTTCAGGGATAATATGGGGATCCTTTCACGATGGTAAGTTGAGGAATCCATATGTTGAAGTTGTCCATTTTTCGCGTTTTTTTCAAAGAGCTCCGGTAGATAGTTAATTACTAAAAAATGGACTGTGATTAACATTACAGGCTAGAATTTGTTCTAAATTTTTAGTATGCACAAGTAGAACTCAACAGTTATTACTGATATGACATTTTTTATATCTCAAATTTTGCAGAATGAGTAATAAAAAGAACATCCTTTTTTATGTGTTCGAATACCTGGGTGCAGAATGGTGAGAGATACAGACTTGGGACCTTCAGAGGACCCCTCATAAGTTAACCCTGGGACCATTTATATGTTTCTCTAAAACATATCCAGAATTGAAAAAAAATCGCACGACGTGTTTTCGAGCAATCCCGAAAAACATAATTTTGGAGGGGAAGGGAAGGGGTGTTGGCAAAATGAAGGACATATTAATGGTCTCAGGGTCAACTTATGGGGGGTCCCCCGAAGGTCCCAAGTCTGTATCTCTCACCATTCTGCACCTATTTTAGATTGAAAATAAAACTCAAAAAATAAGACATTTTTAAGACATTCGTTCCTCAACTTACCATGAAGATTGGATCCCAATTTTAGTTCTGAACATTAACAATAGTCCTTTGGAAGAGATATTGTTGATACACAAAACTTTTACCAACAAACTTTCCCTTAATCCCATTTTTTTCCCAAACGTATGACTTATTTCGGAACAAAAATTTTTCCCAAACGTACGACTTATTTCGGAACGGAGGGAGTAGTTTTTATTATGGAGCAAAATTTAACATGTTACTGACCTAATTTAATTTTTACTAACCGAATTTAATATTTAACTGTTCATTTGTCTTTTTCCACATTTTATTGACCACATACCGACGTTCAACAGACGTTTTAACTGTATTATAGGCATTATATAAGAATATTCTAAATTTAAAAAAAAAAAAACAATATTATATTTGCAAAATTAAAGAATATTTTACACATGATTGGAGAAACACTAATCTTTCCAAAACTTAGTTTTTGTTAGTTGTATTTTATCCTAGTATTTCAAGCATTAATTAGTTGATTAATTTCCAACATATTCAAAAACTTAATATGCTATACAACGTATGTATTAGCAATCTTCTCGATCTTTAATAACAGTTACTAGTATTTTAAATTAATTAGAATGCATCACATACCATAGGAGTATTATAACAGATAAATCATTTATTTCAAGTTTATCATCTTGTCTAATTAACAATGCAACGAAACGGGATTGTTCAATTTTAATAGAATCCAAAGTTCTCTCTGACTCATTGACTTATTTCATTGGATTTAGGTCAGGATTCTAGTTCAAAACTTATCCTCCACTTTTGATTATGTCAGTCAATTTGAAATCTAACACAGTTTTGCATTTCTAACAATAGAAAAGCATCTTATCACAAGTTTAATATTTTCCTCGCTTTTATTGATAATGTCACACTTTCCCTTTGGCATAATCTTCACTAATGACTGCTTTTCACTCGCGGATGATTTCCTGTGTCAGCCTTCCTGAAAATGAATAATCCGATATAAATCAATGTGCATCATTAAAATATTTTCAGGTGATAAAGCGTGGGCGATGAGAGAAAGAGAAGAAAAATGTCACTGAAAGAGATGCTTTGTAATGCTTCCCTTTTGCTCTTGCACTGTTGCAAATAATTTTCCAAATATTTATATTGTAAATGTCTCTTAGTCTCTAGAGCTATAGAGTTGTGCTGTGTTTAATTAAATTTACGATTTTTCATTCAGAACTATATCTGTTTTTTTTTCTTCTTTTCTCCCCATCCTTTTCCCGCTCTTTTTTATCGAAACACAAGCAGCTCCCCATTCGCCAAGACGACAGAAATTAAATTTACGAATGAAATCACTGAGTTTGGATTCGCCGGAATCGTCAGAACTTCATGGGCAGATGAGGAGACGAGGCCATGCGGGACCTTCCAGTTCGAACTACCATGGTGGGTCAGGAGGTGCTCTTGAGCACAGCACCCCTCCATCAAACAACAGTCGCCTTCACTGTAAGTTAAACGATAATTTGAATATTCAACAGCTTAAATTGATTACCAGTGTTGTTAAATTATACGATAACCAAAATTTTCAAGCATATAAGTCTTTAAAATAAATCCGAGACTTTTCTGAGATTTCCTACAAACTTTTTGTGATTTTTGCTTAAACGTTAACTATTACTCAATACACTATAATAGTGAAACATTGAAAGGATGTTTAAGTTTTACTTAAGAACCCAAAGTCTTAAAATTAAATATTTAAAATTTAAATCATGTTTCTTATTTCAAAAAAAAAAAAATAAATAAATAAATAAAGAATAAGGGAAGAGTACCACGGATCGAAATATTAAGAGACATGCTCGTTATTTAGCTGAAAATATAAGCTTCAAAATTCTTTTTGGTATTTTTGTGTATGCTAATCGATATATTAGTGATCCATTCAACTATATGTGCATTTGAATTTTAAAATTTTAGAACAAATTAATAAAAAATAGTTGTAATTGCAACAAAGTACTCTGTGCCTCGGATCGTCACAAATTTAATCAGGTGTCTCACGGAAAATTGGTTTTAAAAATTAAATATGAACTAATGCCCTGCATTCTTGCGAGAGTTAAATTGTAAAAAGTAGCTAATAATTTTTAAAAATTAATTTGAATTGGTGCGACAATCTGATAATAACCTGACGATCCGAGGAACACTGCCGATCACTGGTGCTCTTCCCTTATTCCAACTTAGTACAAATAGTGCAACATAACTAAAATATATAGTAACCATCCAAATCCCTACAGGCTTAATTCTCTTATTGTTTGAGATATTAATTTGAAATATTTAATTTGAAATAATTTGAAATTTTAAGTTATGCTAAACATAACCCCAAAAGATATTTACAGTAGACTCTCTCAAATTCGGGCATATCGGACCGAAATGTCACCCGAATTAGAGAGAAATTCGTGCGCCAAACAGTTTGAAATGTAAACTTCAAAAATGTCAACAAAGTTTTTGAAATATAACTGCTGCCCGAATTAAAAACTATCCCGATCTTAAAAAAGCCGAATTAGCGAAAATTCGGCAAATTCACAATACAAATATTTTTCTGGTAATAGCAAAATTTGGTAAATAAAAAATACAATTTTAATAAGTAAAACAATCGTCTTTGAAAATGGTTCATAATAGCTCCTGCACACCTTTGGGATCGGGATAATTTCATAAAGTCAAAACTCACATCCCTTTCTTTCTCAAATGTCTTGCATATCTCTATCTTATACGGGCTTCAGACCTAAAGCTTACTCAGCTGGCTTAACTCCTCTAATTCCTTATCAGGCATGATTTTTTGGGGCATTGTTGATTAGGATTAAATGGATTAAATATTAAGATTTTAGATTTTTGAGACCTTCGGGAACTGAACTAAACCTCCAGTCTGAAGCCGGCCTTACTCTTTTGTACTCTTCTTCTAATAAATATCACGCAAAATTAAATTTCGTTCAGTCCAATTTTGAGTCCGTAAGAATAGGATACGCTATATGCAAATGCCTTGAGAAATAAAGGAAAGCGAATATTGATTTCATTTAATTTTACTGATCTAAAAGGTGTACCAGAGGCGGAGTCATAACTCCTTGATTTTCCCTTTGCAAATGATATAATCACTACTTACAAAATTTGTTGATTTACATACAGTAGACTCTTGATAATTCGACTCTTTTAAGATTGGGCTGCTTTTAATTCGGGTGACAGTTAAATTCGAAAAAAGTTTGTAGATATTTTTTAAATTTGACTACGATTATTTATCGAATGAAGCAAATATCCTTAAATTTGCCATGGTTTGCCTTAGTTATGATTTGATTTTGTATTATTAAGGGATTTTCATGAAATTTACAATAAATATCAGTAGGGGAAACTGGGGAACCACCAAACACGGGGTACCACCAATAAGTAATTTTTATTTCTAAACTACTTGGACTATCTCGACCATTCCTTCAGTGGACAAGCATCCCTATAGTGACTATAAATTCCTATCGGTATTATCCTCTGATATCCAATATCCGATTAAAAAATCGCAGTGTTTGGTGGTACCCCGTGTTTGGTGGTGCCCCAGTTTCCCCTATATAAACTTAATTTGTGCATGCAGGGGAACAAAAATCGTTAGACTTCAAACAGTGTGACGCCCGAATTTCTCTCTTTCAGGTGACATTTTGGTCCTAAATGCCCGAATTTGATAGAGTCTACTGTACCATCCTTAATTTTTACTTACAATTTCTTACCATTTATTTCTTCTTCTTAAATTTATTAGGGACACTATACTAAATGAGTATTCCTTCAGGATCTAGATTTTCTAAACACCAAAAATTGTCGAAATTTTTCAAGATATATATTAAGTCGAATGCTTTTATATAACAATAATAACTCAAAATTATGTGTCAAATATTATTTAATGGAAAATTTCAACAGTTAAGCCATTGCGTTATGTAGGGTATAATTTGTACGGGCTTCAGACCTAAGGCTTAGCCATATGGCTTAACTGTTATAATTTCTTATCAGTCAAGATATTTTGGAAAATTTAACTTAGGATTTGTATTATTAAGGCCAAATGACCTATTAGATTCTAGAAGAGCAATAAAATTGGTTGTCATTCAGGATTCTGAGACCTTCGGGCACAAGGCTAAACCTCTAGTCTGAAGACCGCTTTAAATTTCCGGACAACACGCAATAATTCAGTAATTTATGGAATTCTAGAGAACTTTGTAGATCATCTAATTAAATTTCTTATCACTTTTAAGAGAGTTTTCCAAACTCAAAATTAGTTTGTTCAAATTACCGAACTATCCGGAATTCCAAGTTTAACCCATTTTGCAAGTCTAAACTTTCCTATAAAGTTTTATGTGAAATCCATCGGAATTTGCAAAAGTTTCAATATTTTACTGCAATTGAATATTTATTCCCCTAGGATAAATTACATGTGAGCAAAATCTGCATTTTAACAACACTGGCTGATTTATAAATCTCTGAATCCTATGTAATTCTTCCCAGTTTAAAAGCTCTAAACTTCATCACATAAAAACTCCCAAACAGTACATTAATTTTCCAATTTCTCTCGTGTTCTCTTTCTCTTCCAAAATAGCTCCCTCGAGCCCTTCGCAGCAGCAACGGAAACTTTTGTATGCCAACCGTGGTCTTCGGACTGGATCAGTGGATTTGCCAGACGACGTGGAGAAGAGTTTATCGTCAGCCAGTACCTCACCATGTCCATCTCCCGTAAGACAGAATCAGGTGGCGCACGCTTGTCCATGTGCTTTTGATTGATTTCACCGCCAATCGATGGCTTATGGGAAAATTCTTTTGACTTGAGCCTTACTTTTAAAACAAAAAAAAAACAACAAGTCATATGTAAATATTTTACAAGAGCATCAAATCGAAATTGCCATAATCCATTTTCCAACTTTTGATACGAATTGCATGGCAATAGAAGTGAATATCCAGCGCTCAATAATTATTTATGGCCCGTCGCACGGTCCTGGAGCTATTCAAGTCATAAATAATTTTCGCGATACCCATTCGTTTAATGTTTAATTCCTCTCCTGTGGATGCCAATGTTGTACTGGATTATTCAATTTATCTTTCTGTAAGACATAAAATTGATCTACTGCACATTTTAAAATACGAACTTGTTTAAAATTGAAAATTTGCCACTGTTGCTTCATCAAATAAATTTATAACGACGGATGCTGTGGACAAAAAGAATGATTATCGAGGGAATTTTCTTCATTAAAAGTCTTATAGTAAGGTTCTATACTCAAAGTTGTCATTAAGAAGCTTTATGGGGCAAGAAAACGCGGCTTTCGGATATTAGCCAAAGTGAATTAAAAAATTAATTTTAAGTACAAATACTTTTATTTAATCTGAACAAATTAGCTTTCTTCGTTTCTTTGTTTATATTAATGTCACTGATAAAAATGATAAAATGTGTTGAAGCGTCATTTATTGATTCAAAATGCAAAATCCGTTCGGTGCGATCACGTTCAGCTTTTTTTTTTTTTTTTAAATATTTTTGAAGTTTTCTTTTATTTTTTTTCAAAATCCAACTTTAAATAACTTGAGCTTTATGAGACGCGTAATTTTATCCTCTACAACTTTTCCGAACATGCCAAGGATGTAGGACACTTTTTTAGGTCTTTTTGATTTTGAAAATTTGTCATAACTTTCCCAAAAATGAAAGTTACGACAAATACTGATTTAACTGACGAAATTGCTAAATCACTACACTGAGAGAAATCCGAAAAAGTCAAAATAACATTCCGGAAATGTTAATTTTACCCTGCAGTATTGATCCGAAATCGGTGTAAATATTACCCTTTTTAGGTGTATTATAGGTTAAAGGTATACTTTTTTCATGTTGATTTTACCCTAAAAAGCTGTAAAATTAACATTAAAAAATGTTGATATATATATTTTTGCATCCGAAAAGTGTTAAAGTTATGACGAAAAAAAGTTAATCGTAGCCTCTTTTTTTTTCTCAGTCTAAGGACGAAACGGCAAACGACAAATCAAGCGACAATCTGACAGATTATTGTACGTTATGCATTATCAGCATTATGGCCCAAAATCGTGTTTTTCAATTTTACATTATACGATACAAAATTAGTTATCCATTTTTATCATACTTTTAAATATATTTCGTGAGTCTACAAAAATATCGATCGATATTTCGCTCATCTGTCTTTTTAGGACTTGTTCGAAAACGTCAAGTTTCATTCATTATGTTGTACTTCGTAAACCGATATGTACGAAAAACCGATTCGACATCGATTGACAAAATGTCAAGTAACGTGCATTATCGGGCGGTCTATTTAAAAATTCAATTGAAACAATTTTTTAACGAACCTGTGATTTTTTGCTATAACTTTCAAAGTTCATTGATGTGCATCCCCTGACACTTTTTCGACACGATCAAATACATATAAATCAGCTGAATTGAGCACAAATTTAATTCCAAATTCCCCAGAGTTTTTTCTCTAGTGAATTTCACGATGCTCCATATTTTTCCAATAACACCATTTGAATACATTGCTGAGGACATTTTTTTGCAATTCACTTTGTAGCTCATGACATAGTTTGAAAAAAAAAAACTTTTATATGCTTTTGATTGTGTTTGGGAATGAAATATTTGTGCTTATATCCAGTTCTCTCAGCGCACGAAGCTCTCACAAATTTTATTCAACGAAAACAAGAGCTTTATACTTTGATTGGCTTGGTCGTGCAGCTTAAAAAGGCAGGTGGACACAGGAAAAAAAAGCTGATGAATGCTTTTATGCACAATTGTTACTACAAAAAAAGTAGTATAAAATTAACCTCTATAGATATAGTGCATTATTAACTGGGGATTATCTGAGCTGTTGCATTTTTTTAATGCACAAAAAATTTAATGCCTCAAGCGGGTAAACTTCCAAGGGGTTTGTTTGAAAAGTAATCAATCAATATTGGATTTTCACCCTGTCAGAATAATCTCAATCAAAGACAGAGATTTCTCTCTTGCTATCTCACGTTCATATTTCTCAAGTTTATACTGATGGTGTTTGATTTCAAAAAGAAAATTGTCTAACTATATTGATTTTCTGTCTACTGCTGATATTATTTCTTTTTGTGAGAATTTCGCAAAAGGTAAGAAAGTATATCTGCACAGAATAAAATTTATTTGCTAACGTAATTCCGATAATTTCTAAAAATGTATACGAATTTTGTCTTTTGAGGGAATATTTTAATATAATCAAATATTTCATAAAGCTTTGTAGAATGATAAATTCTACAGGTTTTATCGTTTAAATAAACGTAAAATCTCTTTGGGGTCATATTTATTTAAAATTCTAGTTTGGATATGTGTCCCAGTAAAATTTGAGGCTGTATAAACAGTTGATACTAGTATTTTTGACTCATCAATTTTATTTGTAAATTGAAAAATATTTTATTAAAAACTTCGTTTCCTTCGAAATTAAAATTCAGGCATTAAAATTTATTAGTTTCATCATGTTGAAAAAAAATTATTTGCACTTGCACAAATTTATTTGCTCGAGTTTTTCAGGGAAAACTTTACACTGAGAAAAAAACGGGGGTGCGATTAATTTTTTTTCTTCATAACTAACACTTTTTAGGTGTAAAAATATATCAACATTTTTTAATGTTAATTTTACACCTTATTAAGGGTAAAGTTAACATGAAAAAGGGTACCTTTAACCCCTAATACACCTAAAAAGGTAATATTTACACCGATTTCGGATCAATACTGCAGGGTAAAATTAACATTTCCGTAATGTTATTTTAACTTTTTCGGATTTCTCTCAGTGTAGGGTAAGATGGGGTAATGTGGAATCATGTCTAATTTGGAACTTTAAGATTTCCTAACAGTTTTAGATGGCAAAATAAAAAAAAAAACAACGAAGAAATACTCTCGAATGTAAAGTCTTGTACTTCTTCGTGGTCTTATTTTCCTCTTTGATCGTCTGAAACAGTGTGAAAATCTCAGAATTCCAAAATAGACCTGATTGCGAATTACTCCATTTTACTCTATATGCTAAACCTTCTTTGCCAGATTTTATGTTAACAATCCCAAAAACAGTTTTAAAATAGTTTTGCATCTTCTTGGAGAAATATATCAAAGTCAAGGACAAAATAATTTAGTGATTAGGGATCCTTATTGCACGCCCCCCCCCCTCGCCTTGTAAGTAAATCTTTCCAATATCAAGATTACATGTGATATCAATCTATCTATCCAAGAATTTTCTTTTATTCTTGACCTTGAATTATCTCATTTCAAGAGTTTTTAAAGGTTAAAGATAAAAATGCTCTGAGTAGAGTATTTCTTGTTCTATTGGTCTCAATTTATATTCATTTGGAAAACATTAGAATGTCAGTAAATTGGAATTAGTTTCCTCGGTTTCTTCTCTTTTTTATCAATGCTACCAAAGGAGACTGATTATGACCAACACTCAAGTTGAGCTCATAATAAAGTGAATAAATAATTAAATAATTAACAAGAGCAACATAAAACATTACCGTATTGTGAAATTAATTATAAACCGATAATTCATTAACCAAAATGAAAATAAATTGCATTTGTGTCCTATTAAGTAGATTTTCAGGCTATTTATCGCTCGTTTCCAATCAGTGCTGAACCACTAAATATAAAAAAATGAAATTTTAAATATGAAAAAAAATGATAATAAAACTAAAAAAATTGTGGATTTTGCTATTTAATTCTAAGAAAAAATCAATAGTAAAATAAAATTTTAAATACGTTCTGTGAATTTTTCACAAAAATTTAATAATTGAAAGCGCAATCTATATTTGACGAATTTTAAGAAATTTATTAAGGAAACATTATAAGCTTAAATTTTGTTATTCGCATGTAAAGACTGTAACTCTAAATTTAAAATTTTATGAGATAATTTTAAACGAAACGGTTGAAGATTTAATAAGCATGAAGTCCTAAGGCAAGGTGGCTGAATCAAACTCAGGATCTTGCCTTGGAGCTCTTTACACTGAAAAAAAAACGGGGGTGCGATTAACTTTTTTTCCTCATAACTTTAACACTTTTTGAGTCTAAAAATATATCAATTTTTTTTAATGTTCATTTTACACCTTTTTAAGTGTAAATTTAACATGAAAAAGGGTAACTTTAACCCATAATACACCTAAAAAGCATAATATTTACACCGATTTCGGATTTCCAGGAGCCTTTCAGGGCTTTTCTCACTACATCTCGTTCATGAAGATGATGCTCCTTTGTTTCTCCAGGCATTTGTCCAACCTAGTCATCACAAAAGCTAAAATTTCACGAAATTTCGTGAAAAAAAACACCTGTCCAAAATAAGGATTATTACCTCACTGGTGAATCTCTTAGAAAACTGACCATTTTTCACACGAAAAACGTAATTCACAAGGCAAATCTCACTTCAGGTCAAATGTATAAATCACCATTAATGTAAATCAACACAATATTCAATGAATATTCAATAATATCACTCAAAAAAAGCGAAGAAACATTGTTAGTACTTCATCACAGCTAAATAAGACTGAAGTAAACACGAAGTTCTGTCATATTTCTCGTAAGCAATTGCTCACACTGAATTTTCAACAAAGCAATTTCAACTCAAATCATATTCAAAATTTAACGTATTTAGTGTTAAAATCTTCCAAAGAGAACAAATATTTAGATAGAATTCATTATTCATCAAATATTGGAATAAAAATACATCATTTTAATCAATTTATTTTAAGTGTCCAATTTTATCCTCAAAGTGTCCAAAATAAGAAACTGGACAAAATTATGAGACTTTCCCCTACATCTTAATGGCTTACGTGGACCGAGAAGGCTAAAAACAAACAGAATATTTTCCAATATTTTCTCAAAATTTCTCTTTCAGCATAATACAAGAGTATTTAATTCAAGTTCTTAGGGATATAAAAGTACCACACTTAAACCATTTACATGTTCCGAAATATTCACTTAAAAATTTTCAAAATTCAGCAATTAAATTAAAAATATGCTCATTTTAAAAAATTCATTTTAACTTATTTCTTCAAAAGTTCAATGTGCTTTAGGCATTTCAAACCTTTAACGACTAGTGCCGTACCGGTGTAATAAAAAAACATCTTTATCATTATTTTGAGGACAAATAATAATCAAAAAAAATGTTTTTGTTTTTGGAGCGCCGGTGTCTCACTGGTCCTTAAAGCGTTAATTCACTTTAGTAAAATAAATTTCATCCTTTGAAATTTAAAATCTTAATCTGAGTATACGAATCAATCGTTTAAGACCAATATTTTTTATAAATAATTTTTTAGAATTGGAGGGATCGGGGTACATGGTTCAAATATTTTCGATTATTTATATTAGTTTAAGAGTTTCATAAAACTTTTTTAAAATCTGTGATATTATTATTCACCGTCAGATACTAAAATAATATTAAAAACTCTTTTTTATTGTGATATTTTTTTGATATATTTGAAAAAAAATCATTCATTGCAATTTATTGTAAAATTTACATTCTAATTTGAAAGTATATTTCGTCAAGGTTTTCTCAAAGCATACGAAGTATCGAAGTTAAAAGGGAATTACTCCTTATACCTGAAATCTGGATTCTTTCTGTGCAGAAATTTATAAATTAAAATCAGCATTAGAACATTATAAAAGACAAGGGAAGGTAGAGTAGTTTAACGTAAAGCAATGCTTTTTCGCGCTTTTTTGTGTGCTATCAGATTTCAAGCTGATGCAATCCTTTAACTGGGAAACTGAAAAGGTTTTTTTTATGTAATTTGAAACTTCTACTGCCGCTTCCGGAAGCGACACTCGTATCCTGTCTTCATATCATGTAAAAATATAACTCTCATTTTTGAAGTTTTGCGTTGAACTATCTCTTTCGCTCCGTATTTAGTTGAGCTTAGACAGAATTTCAGTGTAATTGTATCTTTTTACCATAGAGAAAAAAATATGCAATTTGCTTTTGACGCAGCTCACAAGTTTCACGTGGATGAAAAATGCGTCTAGTTAATTGAATAATGTTTTTTTCCCAACAGAAACCCCATCGGTTACTGCCAACGAATCTGTATGTTGTGCTATACAATTTCAAGGCTCGTCACCAGGATGAACTGGACCTGAAAGCTGGATATAAGGTAGGTCCAGAGTGCGTGATACAGGCGAGAATATGGGAAAGCGAGTATGATTGACGGGTTGACGGAGAAAAGCCCTAGGGGTAGTGTAGCCAAAGAGATGGGTTAAAAGGCAATTTCTCGTACGAGCATTGGCACATTTCTGCACATCGGTGCACATTTTGCCAGTGCATGACAGTCAAAACCACGACGCCAGAAGGCAAAGGCTCAATTGGGGACCGGGATCATTTTCCCTAATGTGCCAATTTGTCCATAACGATTTTGCATTTGTGTCAACATAGGTGACAGTAATTGATACATCGGATCCAGACTGGTGGAAAGGAAAGTGCCTGGGACGAGTGGGATACTTCCCATCCAAGTACTGTACACGATTGGCTGCCGGTGAAAAGCCCCTACAGGTCACACACAATCTGCAAGTCACGGATGGAGAGCGTGGAGACAGTGGAATGACTCTGCTCAGAGACCAGATTGTCATACAGGTAGACAAATGACTTTTTAATTCTTACACTCACCTCACACAGCCTCCAGGTACAGCTCAAGAGCAGATACAGTGGAGGACCATTGTGAGGCCTTAGCTTTGCTTTAAATTTCATTCAAAAATTCTGAAATGAACTTTAATGGTTTCTTCTAATCCCGGGTGATGCTTACGAATGAAATTTTGAACGTGCAAAAGGGTTTAATAAGGCAGTGTTCCTTGATAGAAATTTGAAGGCAAAAGGTGGCCACTTACGTGGGTACATGCACTTAGAAAAAAAGAGGGTGCGATTAACTTTTTTTCCTCATAACTTTAACAATTTTTGGGTGTAAAAATATATCAACATTTTTTAATGTTAATTTGACACCTTTTTAAGCGTAAAATTAACATGAAAAAGGGTAACTTTAACCCCCAATACACCTAAAAAGGTAATATTTACACCGATTTTGGATCAATACTGCAGGGTAAAATTAACATTTCTGTTATTTTAACTTTTTCGGATTTCTCTCATTGTGGGAAATAAGTACACACTAAAAATCAAGGTTATTCAAAATAGTACCGAATCAGAAAGGTATATACAGTAGACTCTCGCTCAATCGGGCGAAAAATATTGTTGACAATTTTCACGTTTAATTATGAAACTAATTTGCTCAAATTTGTTGTAATTCTTCCTATTTTATCGTGATTCTTTATAATTGAGCGCTTTTTCTGGAATTTACTTAGGCTTTGACGTTCAAATCAGTCCGGATGATATTTTGCCCCAAATGCCCAATTGAGAGAGAGTCTACTGTAGTAGGTGTCAAGCATCCACTTAGCAACAATGAATCATGTCAATTAGGAAAATTGAACTTTCAATAGCTTTGATTGTAATAATACGCTCAATTTAGATTGCAAAAATTGAAGAAATTGCATTTACGGAAAAACTAAATTAATATAGTATCAGGTATTACCAAGTAAAGTTGCATAACATTATTAATATTTTGTGTATTGAAGCAGAAAATTTAAATTGGAAAAACATTTTCGATAAATTTTTTCAAAGAAAAAGTCAAAGTTTTTTGTTGACAAAAGATTTTTATATAAGGAGAAATGTGGTGGGTACTTTTGAATTGGGACAGATTTCGAACAGGTTTTTCTCGTAATTTTTAAATCCAATTAGACTTTCATAAATATAATTTATCTTTAAAAACAAATTGACAGAATTAACGAATGGTAAAGCTCAGTTCCATCCAAAAATAGAAAAAAAAACTATTTTAATAGTGTTGTATTTCAAAAATACCCCACTTTCCCCTATTTCAGTGTATATTCAGGCAAATTTCAAAATTTATTTAAATAAATTTTAGGTTTAATTATATTTTCTTATATTTTCTTAATCTGTAGCAATTATTCAAGAAAACGACAAAATCAGTTAGTGATTCAAAAGTGATTGAAAAGAAACCAATACCAAGACGGCGATGGCCGTTTGGCTGTACTCAAAAGCAAAAACAATAAATAAAATTCAATTTACTTCAAATATTGCACTTCACGGACCAATGAGTTAATCAAGACAAATGACAAAGTGATGAATTGGCTGAATTAAACTTATAATATAAATAGAGAATTATTTTGTGCAAATGCTCATTATTCTTCTCTAGGCATTATTTTATATCAATTTAATGCACTGAAAACACACTTCTAAGAACAGAAAATCCAGCTTAAAAGTTAATTTATTTTAAAGTGTTATATAGGATCATCGTAAATGCAAGAGCATAAATTACATTGCATTTATATCCACAAAAAGTGTCTAAATCTTCCTCTTTTGCATGCGACTGTAAAGAGCGTATGCTCTCTCTGGAAAAGCTCAAACATCAATCTCACGCTTCTATTCTCTTTTTGCGCCCAGGAAGTGTGGCTTAGTGTGATGGAAATTTCCATGAATTTACAGATAAAAACAATGGGGATGGAAAATTCGCAGAATGCATGAAATCACAAGATTTGGGACAGTTCTTGCACTGTCAAAAGTGTTTTTGGTTTTTTTTCTTGGGTTTACTACCATCTCAAGAGATTTGGTAATGTCGTAGGGGGAGGTGGGGTTACATTTAACTGGTGCTATATTGAAAATGCTATTTTTCACATATTTCTAAAAGAAGCTGGACCTTGCTATAATTTAATATGGCCACACGATTGTTTTATCTATCTAATGGCCTATCTATACACATTATAAAAATTTGTGACCATATTTGATAGTTTTTTCTACAAATGCGTAGGTAATATGCTTCAATATGGGCATCAAATTCTCTAGTGTGTAAAGACCATAAATTACATTACGATAAAGCCCAGATTCCTTTAAAAATATGCGAAAAAATTACGTTTTCAATGTAGATCCAGTTTAATATAGTACTATCTCCCCTATTTGATTAAATCACATTTAGTTAGGACGATTTGTTACTCAAAATTTGTTCAGAGTGTTAAGGTAAAGTGCCCACGCTCGACCGGTTCCTGGTCTCGACCGGTAGATTTATTTATTCAATTTATTTATATTTGCTATAATATTTTGCGTATGATCTAAAATTAATAGGTCATTGATTCCATGAATAATACGAACCAGTGACAAATTCATAGAAATTGATGAAATTGACCATCAAACATTCATAAATTGACCCACCCACCCACCGGTCGAATCGAGGAACCCGGTCGAGTGAGGGTACTTTACCTTATACGATTTAATTAAGCTTAATGGACTTTTCAATCAACATATTGTTATCAAACGTTCATTCGAAGGATTATTTCTCAGTATTTAACTAAAAGGCGCCAAAAAGGTCTTAAAATTTTCGACTCGAATACAATGATATAAAATCCTTAACACTAATAAATTGACTAATCATCGGTAATTAATTTATTTTGATAAATTATTGTTGAGAATGGGTCTTTTCACAGTTGTCACAGATGGAGAAATATATCAAGGATTGGAGGGCCAGAAACATTCAAGCCCTCACCTCACGTCAATCGGTGGCATATCAGTTGCTCTCATGAAGTATTTCCTTTAGTCTTTAGGGTCTTTAGCGATATTCTGTAATAATTTTGTGGCACTACAATGATTTGTTAATTTATCGTATATCACGTAGACCTAAGGAAAAAACGGTAAGAGATATTAACTATTAGTTTTCCTAAAAACTAATAGTTTTCAGTTTTAAACTAAAATACCGTTGAATCATTCCTAACAACGGTTTTTAACTCTCTATCAGGTAGGACTGTCTCAAGACAGTCTTCACAAAAATCACATTTACATCGACAATAAAGGTTTTATTTATTTAAAAGTGCTATAGTGTCCTCGGTAATTGTCTTACAAACATCTCTCGAAAGTTTGAACTCATTTTGACTCTTCGTTTAGTTGCTATTCCCAGTTTTGTGTGGCAAAATCTTTTTGGTCAGTAAAAAATTCAAATTGGTCAGTAAAAAGTAAAATATTGGTCAATAAAAACTCAAATTCTGTCAGTAAAAAAATAAAATATGGTCAGTAAAAAATTAAATATGGTCAGTAAAAAATAAAATTTGGTCAGTATAAAATAAAAATTTGGTCAGTAAAAAATCAAATTCGGTCGGAGAAAAGTCAAATTTTGGTCGGTAAAAAGTCAAATTTGGTCAATAATTTTTTTTAATCAGTAAAATGTGAAATTTAATCAGTGGAAAATTAAATATGATCAGTGAATATTAATTTAGTCAATAAAAAACTAAAAGGAAATCAATAAAAGTTAAAACTTTGCATATCCGGATAAAAAATATTGCACATTTCGTATTGCGGAAACTTCGTATTTTAGTATATTTCGTATTTTACCATTTCGAATTTCATATTTCGTCTTTCCTAAATTTTGTAAAAAAATTAAACAGGTGCTACTGATAACTTTCCAAAGCACAGAAAATTTCCCTTTGCCGCAACAGGTGTAACTGATATCTTCCCAAAACACAGAAAATTTCCCTTTGCCTCAAAAGGCGATACAGATAACTTCTCGAAGCACAGAAAATTTGATTTTTTACTGACCAGGTTCTTAATTTTTTACTGCCCATTTTTTATATTTTACCGATCAAATTTCATTTTTTACTGATCAATTTTGATTTTTTACTGACCAAATTTGACTCTTTACCGACCATTTGATTTTTCTCCGACCGAATTTGATTTTTTACTGACCAAATTTTATTTTATACTGACCAAATTTTATTTTTTACTGACCAAATTTAACTTTTTACCGACCAAGTTTGACTTTTCTCCGACCGAATTTGATTTTTTACTGACCAAATTTTATTTTTTACTGACCAAAACATAGGCTGATAAAATTTGATTTTTTACTGACCAGATTCTTTATTTTTTACTGACCATATTTTATTTTTTTTTCTGACCGTATTTTATTTTTTACTGACCGTATTTGACTTTTTACTGACCATATTTAATATTTTACTGACCATATTTTATTTTTAACTGACCGCATTTGATTTTTTACTGACCAAATTTTATTTTTTACTGACCAAAAGGTTGCAGCCGTTTTTGTGACAGGTCAGAGAAAAAGCAAAAAAAATTGTGCAAAAAAACTCATTTCCAATTTCAAGAAAAATAAAGATTCAAAGATATCTGACTAAAATAAATTCATTTTTTACTGAAAGGTATGTAGTTCTACTTTGTTTATTTTATTTTTGAAAATTGGAAAGAGTAAAAATGTGAATTTTAGAAGCGAAAAGAGTTTCAAAAATTTTTATATTTTCTCATCTAGCGCCTAAGCTAAAAGAGATAATAAAGAATGGTTGGTATTTTCGACTTCATTGGATCATAATTATCCTAGAAAACACTTTCCACCAGAAGGTGAAGGAAGTTTTTTCGCATATTAAAGAAAACACCGTTAGAGGGTTAAGGTCAAAGGTATAAAAGGTTAAGGGAGCGTATTTCTCAATGGAAAAGTCTTGAAATGCCTGACAATCCTGAATCGATTCCAATCGTATATGCAGCAGTAATGAATCAATATCTAATTTTTATTCGAAATTTAAAATGAAAATGATACGATAAATGATACGAAAGTACTTCTGAGGTATAACATCTCAGTCACGAGTTTGAGCACTTTGCAAAGCCTGGGACGCTTTGCCACCATTAATAATTATTGCTTTAGTTAATTTGTTTTGGACAATCAGTTGGTCAAGTAATATAGCACTCGCTCTATAATGCAATGTCCCGGGTTTAAACCCCCTTTAGGTCTCCTAAAATTTAGTCTGAAATTCAGGTTTATAGAATATCAATTAATGTAATATAAGTAATCGCCCAAAATAGCTAACCCTCATAGTCGAGATTACTATCAATATACCTTCCCCTGGAGTTAGAGCAATAAAAGATCCTATCTTGGTTGAATTTTTCATCTCCAATTGCCTTCAATGAGCTCCCCTTATTTTTATAAGGGCAATTTCACCACAATTTTTTGCTATATCCCGCTGAAAAGCGAACTTTAATTTTTCATCGTGAGATTAGTGAGCTTAAAATGCCAAGAATTTCCATTATCTCCCCACCTACTTTTGCCATTCTTGCCCAAGAACCACGATATTTGCTCCGCAGGAGTTTATCAGCTTAAAGTTTCTCTTATTTTTTGTTATCCTGCACTCCATTATTTATCTCCAAATGGATATTGCGAGGAAGAATTACAAGGAAAGTCAGGCAATAGTGCTTGATACTTGATTGATTTATTCTCATTGCTTGCTAGAAGGTCGAAGTTTTAATATCAGATTCGTTTAGTGCTGCCTGAAGTTTTTCTCTTCATTTGTCTAATCCTTAATTAAATTTTTTAGGGGTTCGTTAATCGAAAAATCACTTAATATAATTGAAGTGTAGAATTTTGTACATCAAACTTTAATTAAAATTGTTTCATGATGCTTAATTTTTATTTAATAGTGTGATAGTAATAAAAGTACTAAGTTTTATAATCAAATAAATTAAAATAAACTTGTTTATATTATGATTCATAATGTTTAACCTAATTTATCTCTAGTTGAGCATGATTTCAGAAGTGGGATTTCTTCCACTTTATCTCTTTTTCTACCTCAAATTTTGAGTGATAAATAAATTTAATATCTTTGGCAATTCGTTGAAATTCAGTTCATTTCTGCAAGCTGCTTTTCATCTGAATAAAATCATCTGGAATCTGTCATTTTTTTTTCTAAAATTTAAGCATTCAATATTTTTTCAATAGAACAAGTTTTGAATGATAAAGTGCTTTTCTTTTCTCAATAAATTTGCAGGTTGGCGAAGAAGTGGGTGGCATGGTGATGGTGCGCTCAGCTGAAAATCGTCAGGGTGTATGTCCAATGAAGTATTTGCAGGAAGTGTGACAGCCAGAGCCTGTGAAACCGGATCGGGATAAAAATGGCAACGAAAAATGTGATTCAGGTCGCAGAAGAGATAAAAATTCAAATTACGACAGACACCACCATAGTGGAGGTCGACGGAGGTGCGCCAATTGTCGCATGGAGCGGGATCGTGAGAAGTGGGAGAGATTCCGGGAGAGTAAGCTCGAGGCAATGCGTCTGCATAAGTACAATGTGGAACGAAGGATGCGATATGATTGCAATACAGACAAACGGTACTGGAGTCAAAGGCAGGATAAGCTCAAACGCTATCCGAAACAAGAGGCTCTAGATCCATCGTGGTATACCGATAACATCTATTCCAATCAAAGTGTGGACGAAGAGGAGGACTTTAGAGAATTCGGGCGAGGAAGGAGGATGAGGCCTGGATACGGAAGACGGGATATCAATGGGAACAGTGATGCTGATCGATTCACATTTATTCCCATTAAGCCTACAACCCCAACGAGATATGGAGAGTACAAGTATCCAAAGTCAAGTAGCTATTCTTTCGGAGTTTCATCCTACGATTCCACCAAAAGTAGGAGTATGGTTCCTAAATCTCATTCTTTCAGTGTTAGTCAGTCCTCGCCGAAGAGTCGCCGAAGAGAAGACTTCCAGTTCCGCAGTAGGAACTATTCGTACGGTGAAGGTGAAGCCTACACCCGAATCTGTGATAGAGATGGATGTGTCAATGAATCGTGCTTGGCGAAGGAGTCTAATACGATGACTGTCCAGAATGATCAACATCTCCCCGAGGATTCAGAAGACGATGACCTACCATTAAATCTCTGGCGATTTAAACGTCAAATCAAGAATAAAGCTTTAGCAACCAAACCAGTTCGAAGCAGACGATACTACTACGGAGAAGACTTGACGCACAACGACGACAGCAGCGTTTACGAAGATGCTCAGCTGGATTGCAACGAAGATCGATCAAGAGGTAGGAATAGTTTTGTAGATGACATGGAACAACTACTTTGTTGCGATAGACTTAAGAACAGCAAGCGTCAGTCCCTCTTCGATGACGACAGTCTATTCCAAATGTCTGACTACAGATACGGTCCCAAGACCAAGAGTATGCTCGAAGTTAAGCCTCCTAGTAAGTACGACGACACCTCTTCGGATTCAACTGATATCGAACTTGATGACTTCAATTTCGATTTCGAGAAGTACTGGGAGGAGTTGGATAAGTCTCCAACGCCACTGGAAGAAGAGTTTCAGTTTAAGAATTCTAATAGCACAGGTCGACCGAAAGTGAAGAATAGCAACGTTGAACGTTATAACAATGGAAGCCTTATTGATGGAATACCAACAGCTGAGGAGTTGTTACTCTACGAACCACCACCGCCTATCCTTAAGACACCTTCAGTTTCACTCGATCCACCCCCTCCTGAAGGATACATCAACAACTTGGCCTACAATGACTACGGACCAGCTTTCTATCCGCCTCCGACGCCTGTCCACAAGCTTCCCCAGTTTACGCACAAAGTGTACCCGGAACTCCATCCTGCGCATCATAAGTACACGAATTTCTATCCTCAGGAAGCCTTCGTTCAATCTCCGCCTCCTTCCAATGCCATAAGCCTGATTAATAACATCTTTTCGATCTATAAACCTAACAAATATTCGCCTCTGAACTGCCATACTCAGCAAATTAAGCCAGAGCCTTGCAAGAAGATTCTAATGCCTAGCACAATCCGACCTCTTGGTGAACATGGTTTCCTGACGTCTGTGAAGCGACCGTTACTGGTCAAGCCTATGCAGGGTCAAGAACAGGCTCAATTTAAGATCATCCCTGAGAAGACGGGTCTTAGGATTTCGCCCCTGTACCGTTTTGACTTTGGTAGTGGAGCCAAAAAGAAGCTCAAGTTGAAGAGTACGGCTAGGCCATTACTCTTTCCACATTGACGCCATCTGGACGATCTGCCCACCTTCGTTCGGATTCGAAACTGCCTCAGACTCCTTCTAGGCAACTGAGGCCTCCCAAGGAGTCTCTCCCACAAATTGTGATTCAAAGGACGCACCTTGCCCTTTTAGGGAGAAAGAGAAAAAGTATCCTAAATGCGTAGGAAGATTTATTGAATGTTAGGGAAATCCCTTGATAGAAAACCCAAAATCTAAGAGAAATGATAAGTATTGTTGTTAACTAAAGAATATTAATGATGTTATTACCTTTAGTGTGAAAAGAGTATTTTTATTACACAGATAGAAAACAATTTATATGGATTACATCCCCCACTTACATAATGAGTGTTAAGGATATAAAACCAAAGAACCATTTGCAGATAAAAAGCCCTCAATTGCACTGCTAGCGTTACGCAAAAAAAGAAATCATCAATCTCAAATATCCCCATATAGGTAATATACCATAATGCTATTAACATAGGATATTGCAAATTCTAGACATTACTAACTAAAAAAAAAACAAGAAAATATGGTGTAATTCTCAGCTGTGAGAATTCCAGTAGACTAACATTTTAAAGTCTCTTAATAAGGGGTAATAAATAGGAAGTGAGGAAAAAAAGAATCTTAATTAGGTAATAAACTTTTAATGTTATGGACATTGTATAAATGAAAACATAAAATGTGACATAATTACGCCCGAATCTTATGAGAACAAAAAAACATTTATAAAATATTTCTGAATCACGGAACCGTCCGTTTTGCACCTTCACCTACTTGCTCCCTGGTTTTTTGACTCTATTTCTGAACATATAACACTCTGTTCCCACCATCAACACAGAGATTACACAAGACACTTCCTCATCGTCTAGAGAAAAGATGTTAACATTATTCCTAGGCATCAGATTTGGCAATTTTTATTAATTTATTTTGCCAGAAGGTTTAGTTGATGTTGGGAAAATGCTGGATTTTTGAAAGAGAAGATTTTGTAAAAGTTCCAGTAGTTTTAACTTGTTTTATTTCAATCCTTGTCTAACTCTTGAAGTAGTTTTTAATAGATAGTCAACGAACGTTCTCGACAAGGACTAAAAAGTAAACAACCCGTTAAATCAGTTAGCTAGGTTCCAATACTAGGTGGGATTAGCAGACTGTATTCGTGCCAATCAAACTCTTCTTAACATAATTCAGAAGTGGGATTCGCCCACATCCGCAAAGTTAGGTTCTATTCAGTTAAATCAGCGAGACAATCTCTTCGAGATGAGTCAGATGTATCAATTATTTAGCAATCAAAACTTTCTATACTACTCCAAGTTTAGATTCATAGGAAAAACTAGGAATCTGAAACATAGCAGTTTATTTCAAGCAAAATTTGAAGGTTATGTTAAGCGTAACCTCGCATTACTCATTCATTGAGGCCTTTTACACCGCCCAAAATTGGATCCAAATCCCAAAATTGGATTTTAGGATAATTCAGTCTGAATCTAATGCGACATTCTAAATGAACTCAATGATCCGAACGGCGAAAAGATTTAATGCGGCGGTGTAAATAGCCTCATTGATTCATTTTCAACCGCTTACCCTATCGGGGTCGCGGACTCAGGATACCTAGGCTAGCAACCCACGCCTTTCAATCATTCGCCACTTCAGAAAGGTATTCGGAATCGATCCCAAGATGATTCAAGGCAATATCCTTTCAGCCAATCCTAGGTCTGCCCCGAAATCGCTTCGTTTTCACAATATCTTACATGCCGTTTTCGTTGTGGTAGGTTTGGCAAACCTAATGTAACTTTATTTTGCAAACAGAATACTGCGAAATAGGCTCAAGGTTGAGGTCACAGACTTACTTACTCAGGGGTACACGAGTTTAGGGGTGGTTCGCGGTTTAGTACTCACTAATGTGGCGGAAGCGAAGCAAATTTTGGGAAGGACCGGAACTTCTGTGGAATACCACTGATCTCCGCAACGATCGGTTCCACTCTGACCGGTCTCACAGAGGCATCCCACCTGTGGGAACCAGTTTTCACAGTAGCACAGCCACTCGATGCAGAAAGGATAGAGAAGGATAGGGAGATCTATGAGCATTATCTACTCTTAAATGGGAAGAGGAAATAATGGAGAGTTTTTCTTTGGATGGTACCGCGACACTAAGGACTTCTTGTAGACGCAAGAATGCCGATACGTGCGTGAAGCTATTTTCAAACTAAAACTGACTGTAGGACCAACTACAACCTTTCCCTATCCACCACAACCTTACACCTGGGATGGGTACCCCAACCGCACTGAACCTCGTGCTGCTATAACTAATTTTTAAAATAAATAACAGAATTATGACTATTGAGCCGCTCAGAGTAAAAACAAGCTATTTTAATTGCAGAATACATATATAGTATTACGATGTCGTCGGTTGGATCACCAACTGTGCTAACTTAATTGACTTTGTGTCTGCATTCATTGCACTCGCCGCGCAGCGGTGCATCATTTACAGTGGATGCAGACACAAATCAAATGCAGTTAGCACACTTGCTGATCCAACTGACTATACACTCAGTCCCGGCATTAGGCGCTTCGGGATTATGCACCTGACAGAATTATGCACATATAATTATGCAAATTTGCCTACCATTGGGAGTCAATTTAAAAAATCATTTTTAAAATGCGTCTGAATGTTATACTATGCTGTGATGCGGGAAATTTGAAAACAGTGTTCTTCTTTTTAAGAATAAAACTTTAATTTCTTGTATTAACGTAAAATTTTTAAATATTCTAACCATATTTTGAAGAGCTCTGGCCAAAAAGTACTATTTGTTTATGCATTTCTATTAAACAGATGAATATTTTTGTTTTAACTATACTTTGTGTTAAAACAAAGTGTATACTGTTTCTGCTCGCAACAATACAATTATCTTTTCCAATTATTTTCAATTAAAAAGAAATACCAAGGAAATTTCTTTTAGAGTTTTACTTTTCCTCTAAAATGCATTTGTGAGGTCTTCTTAGTTACAACATAACCTCATTCATTTTATTGATACTGTTTAAAAATAATTCTGCCTAATTCGAACAATTTTCCTGCTCAATAAAATACAAAATTATTTTGACATTTTATGTTATTGCTAGTCTTGGCTATTTTCAAGCTATTCTGATCCTGACTTTCTCAATAATACGTGACTGGCTTTTATTATTTTATTAAAATATAAATTTTCAGAATTAAATGTTTAAAAGAGTTGAAAAGCTTCATTAAATCAATGAAAAAATAGAAGCAGTTTAAATTATGCTAAGTAAATTTATTTCTCCTATTGATTTTTTTAAGTATGCTTCTCAAAATTAATTCGATTTAATATAATAACTTTTGGATACTTGCAAGAATAAATTATTCAATTTCAGAAGTTGTCTTTTCATTTATCAAACTTTATAAAATTTATGTTTGGATAAGTTTTGAACACGAAATTTTAAAACTTATTTCAAAATTTAGTTCTGATCCTCATGATGTGTATCGATTAAAACAAAACGTTAGCCAGGTTTTTTTTAAATCTTATTTCGAAATGCTGTAAGATTTTGAGAAAAAAAGGAAATTACTGGTTATCCTTTGTAGAATACGAAAGCCGCCCGGTGCAATTGAACGGATTTTATTACAAACTTTTCACTAATTTAAAAAACCGTTTTTTTATCTAATTTTACATGTTTATTATGACTTGTTCTAAGAAAGATAGGGGTGTCAAAACGTCCCAGCTTTGCGAAATGAATAAACTTTTGACTTAGGCTCTATATCCCAAAAGTACCTTCGCATCATTTACCATTCACCGGTTCACAACCGATCTAAACAAACGCCTGGCAAGTTTGCCTTTTTATATGGATCTATTTGAAGCCAATTCCTAAATTGATCTCGGACTCAGCTCACAGTGCTCCAAGGAAAAAAATTATTTAAACAAAAATTAAAAAAAAACATATGGAAAGGTATCTTATAATACGGAAAAACTTCTCACTTTTTAAATATTTAGCATAACGATCACGGGTGCAGAAAAATTCCCATACGCATTTGTATGTGAAAGTAAGAAATTGGTTTCAACTTTAAAGGCCACTCGCCGGGGACTAGGCTCTAAAGATCGCCTTCAATAGCTTAGGTGTAACAGAATTGAATTTCGGACAAAAATTAGTTATAGATTAAGAATCGGTTCAGTTTTATCGGAAACAGTTTTTGCCGACCGACGGAAGGTTGCATTCAAAATATAAATTGTCTCATATTGTAAGCTGAATAAATTCATTGAACTTATCGTAACATAACTATTATTATTGTTAACATAACCTCTTCCTTTCAAAGAATGTTATACATTTCATAGGTTAGACATATTAATTTTAAAAAAAAAGTTTTTTTTCTTTCATTTATTTTACTTTTTTTATTTTATACAACTTGCCTTTATTTTCTTCTTGAAATCTGAATAAATTGATTCAGTCTCTCCCAACATAACCTCTAATAATTCAAAATATAACCTGACACTTTCAATGACTACAAAATTTCAAACAATTTGAATTTAAAAATTTATCGGTTTACGGCGTTATCACACTTGCACATTAAAATTTTAAGTCCAAATATGTTATTTGTGTCTTTGAGTCACTTAATATTTAGGGTTTTTCTATTTATTGACAAAGAAGTGGACTTGGTCTGCAAAAATAAGTCTAAATTTACCTAAAGCATAAATATTTTTCACATTAAAAAATGAAAGAGAAAATCGCATTAATTTTTCGCATTAATGCTATAAATCAATTTATATCAAATTTTGCGGGCCAAGTCTACCTTTTTATCAACAAATAGATCAAATTTTGAATATAAAATGATTCAAACGCACAAATTACACCTTTAGACTCTCACTAGCGGCCATTAATGTGAATCATATTAAAATTTTAATGTGCAAGTGTGATAACACAGTTACGTTTGTAGGCTCTAGAAAGTCGTTCCTATTGATTTTATAATTCTTTTCTTTTTATTTCAAGCAAATCAACCTTTAGCTTTCTTATCCTTTCTCTTTCAAATTTTGCGGCATTTCATCAACATCAACCTGCTTATAACAATCCAGCTATGATAGAGAACTTCCTGGCTTGAAAAATGTAGTCACATTATTGTAATTTAATTTAATATTGTTGAATGTTGAGGTTGGAAAAATTGAAAATTTTGTTGAACATTCGTTAAGCACTTCCTCAGTGTAAATAACTCAAAGCATTTCCGTGAGGCATCCTGAAAACCTCAGAAGTGGGGTATATGAACAACATTATAGATATTAGAAAAGGGTCATTTCCACTCACACACAACACACAAAAAAATAAACATTTGGTGTTGGGTCCAAAGAAAAAAAATCTTATTATCTTACATTTTGGATTTAACAAGAAAAGAAAAATAGAAATATGCGAAAGATTTATAAAACAAAGGACATATAATATTGCCGTAGTAAAAGATATCTTCCTTTTCCCTGATTTAACCCATTTCCTTATAATATAGAAAAGTCATGTAGAGAAGAATAACAAAACTGTCTGAATACTTTTATCGCAGATTTATGGTATTTTATTCTTAGTGAAGAAGAGTTCCAAAAGTGGTAAAACTTTTCGCAGGGGATGTTTTGGCAGTGGGAAAATTTATGTTGCAACTTTAACTTGACAAAAAAAATATACAATATTATTGTAGTTACATTGCTGAAATTGAATGTTTTAGGTGGTGAATGTCGGAAAATTGTACACAAGAAATTGCAAGGGATAATAATTGCAATGAATAGGAAAATCTGTCGTAATAAAAACATGAGATATCAAGTGAAAAGACCAAGAAAAAATACATTTTATTGATGAGATAAATTTTAAGAAAATATTGAGATTTACAAGGAAAATAAAATATACCTTAAACAATGTGATTTGTGACATCAGTGTAATTTAGTAATATTAAAAAAAAAGAAATTTAAATAAATAAAATGCCCTTTTCCTAATTGCTTTATTTTCTAATATTGTTAGATAACAAATTATCAAAATTGTAATTAAAAGTCTGTGTGTGAATGTATATAGAACACAAAATGTCAATGAGCGTCAAAATACTAATTATTCTGGTTGAAAATGATAAGATTATAAAATAAAGAATAACAAAAAAATATATGACAACCATAGAGCACGCCTTTATAAAAAAAATGTTATATTATTGATCATTGACTAGTGGTAATGTCCCCCGAAATGGCCCAAATAATTAAATGAATTATAATATAAACACAAACATTATTGTAATAAAATTTAAAGTCATAACAATACAAATAAATTATACACATTAAAATATACAGAGTAACTGTAAGCAGAATTGCAACATGAACTTAAATTATATCGTGCACGTTTCCTTCCCCGAATAAAATAAATAAATAAATAAATAAAAAAGCTCTGCAATAAACCACAGATTTCCATGAAATAAATAAATATCATCGTAATGTACATTAAATGAATCCAAAGCAGAGATAAATGTTGACAATTAATTGTTAAATGCACCACGAAGTCATCATACCGTATTGTCTGTATTGTAATTATCCTGAGAAAAAAGTGTCTAATAAGAGACATAAATTTCTAGAACCTTTACCAGAGATTGAAAACCTTTGTTAACACAGAAAAAATTAACCATTTCAGTATTTAAGACATAAAATGCATTTTTCCATGTTTTACTTCTAAGTTGAAACATTGACAGAAAATGTCGTATTATTGTAAAGATTAAAATGAAAACAACAAGAATGCATTTCTCAATTTTCAAGATCACTTTTGAGACATCCATAATGTATTTAGAGGGTTTACCTTTCACACAAGACGTGCTGTGGAGAAAATTGCAAGAAATATAAAGAAATAATCACTTTAAAAATGATTTTTTTATTTCAACATATTACACAATCCTAAGGACTTGGTATTCGTATTCTGAACCCTTGGAAAACTCTGCAGCTTCCAGAAAATACTAAAACTGCAATTAAACTTTACTGCTTGAACTTAAAGAGAGAGCAGTATCCGCTTTGCTATCAACTTGGTACCACACTAGAGGGTAAACGGTAAGAGATATCGACTTCCTGTCTTATACGACCCCCCCCCCACATAAAAGACATATTAACTACGGTCGTCTCTTTATTTTACCCCCTACTCTACAAGCATTTTCTTCTCTAAATTGTCTTGCACAATTTTCTAAATAAAGCATTATAGCACAAAATTTTTATATTCTGCTTAAAGAGGCATTGGTTCCATCTCTGTGAGTACTAAAAATTAAGTAACGCACTCTTAAAGGGTTGCTCTTAAAGGCATCGATTCTATCTAATATAAATCGGTAAAGAAACATGTAATGCATGTAATTTAATTTAATATGTCCGAATATTTTTATTTATTTCGATTGAGAAGCCAAACGATGAGAGATATTGACTTTCGGTCTTCGGTCCGTATCGCTTGAAATTTTCATAAGCTTAATTTTTAGCTTATTTTTGAGAAATTTTCTAGGTTATAAGAGACCGGGCCTAAATTTTTTTTTCTTAAAAAAAAATTTAACGATCCCGTCTGACCATGTAGGATTTAATTAAAATCTGAATTAAGTCTCACGTTTCATGACTTATACGGGCTTCAGACCTAAGGCTTAGCCAAATGGTTTATCCGCTCTAATTTCTTATCAATCATGATTTTTTGGGAAAATTTAACTAAGGATTGGGTTATTAAAGATAAATAACCTGTTAGGCTCTCAAAAAGCAATTAAATTGCACGCTATTTAGAATTTTGAGACCTATGGGAACTGGGCTAAACCTCCAATCTGAAGACCGCTTTACCTCAAGAAGCCTCCATACAAAATACCCCTTACACCATAATCCTAAGGATACTAATGCATTTATAGTGAACCGGTAATGCTTTAAAAAATGCCTATAGTTAGTTAATATTCAAGGTCTGACCTTTAAACTTCCTTATGCGGCTTGCAGATGGGAATTTTAATCCAGTTCCAGGAGATCAGGGAATCAGCGTTTTTCAAAACTATCGTCAAGCAAATACACCTCATTAGGCTCCGGTAGGCTGGGTCATCTGGTTCACAAGGATGAGGATGAGGACGATTCAGCCTAGAATGTCTTTAAGGGCGAACTCTACACTTCGAAAAAACGAGGCCGACCCAGCCCCCGACGGACAGACAGAGTGGATCAGGACGCCAACTCATTAGGATATAAAATTTCTGACAAGAATTATGATCACAAAACTCACAGGTCACCTGGGTAAGAATTCTGTAAGTGAAGTGATTGGTTCACTTTCCTAGTGAACCCTGCCGTGGAAGCTATAGCAAAGAGATAAAATGTAAGGTAAAGTGCCCTCATCTCGACCAGTAGATTTATTTATTTTATTTATTTATATATGCTAAAATATTTTGCGTATGATCTAACATTAATTGGTCAATTATTCCATGAATAATACGAATCAGTGGCAAATTCATAGAAATTTACGAAATTGACGAACCGGGTCGAATGAGGGTACTTTACCTTACGTTCTATTACACTTACTTAGTGTATTCATACCAGGTTGCCCTATTATTTATACCGTCGTTGCGGGTGACTTTGCACTCGGGGGGTGACTTTGCACTCTGCTGTTTGTGAGACTTTAAACAATTCTAGCACTTATTGATAGTCTTCGCCGATCCGGTCTACCATGTCAAAGTATATAGGGATATGTTAAGTACCAAGTAAGGTACAATGATCCTCAAAAGGATTCTTGTAGTTTCAGTAATAGTCAATGAAATGCTAATATAGGTATTTTGTCAAAAAACGGCTCCGTGAAAAAGTTATCTGAAGATGCAATTCCAAAACCGATTTCAGAGAAGTAAATTGCCCAAATCTATTCTAAATTTATCTGGCTAGAATAATTCACTTCGATTTTGATCATTATTTTTAGTAAATTCTTTTTTTTTCACTATAGTCTTCCTAAGAACGCATGATTTATATTAAAAAATTGCATATAATAGACTTTCTTAAGCTTTATTATAGAAGTATTTGGCCAAAAATTATCAAATTTTTTTATAACTTAAGATAAAATGACCGAGATCTACAAGATGGTGTGGTCGCCATCTTGATTTGACGATTTTGTCCGCCATTTTGAATAACTGTCAAAACAAAAATCTCATCCGATTGAGCTGAAATTTTAGTATGTTCTGGCTGATGTCAAGACCTTTTCAGAACATATATAAAATCCGACCTAGGTCAAGCGATTGTCTGGATACTGGGGCTCCGAGTTCAAAATTTTGACATTTTCATTAATACAGAACTACGGAGAGCTTCTTTTATCGAAACCATAACAAAAAAGACAGTATTATCGTTAGGTGACGAGATCTAAATTACAAACAAAAAGAAAAGTAATGTTTTTCTTTATAACAGCATATTATTTGAAGATTTGAAAAACTTTTGCAAATATGAAAAAATAAAAAAATAAATAAATGCACTTTTCATTTTTTTTAATTATGTAAGAGTAAATAAATATATAAAATAAAAGCCTCAACCATTTCTAATGGTTACAGAGGCATTTCGTTTATGTTTTAAAATTCAGGATTAGAAAATAAAGATCGCCAAAATATGAATATTTCAAATTTTTAAACTTTGAGCCTCTGTATCAAGGTAAATACTTGACGTAGACCGGAACATAGATATGTTCTGAAAAGGTCTTGATATCAGCTATAACATACTAAAATTTCAACCCAATCGGACCAGTTTTAGATTTTGACAGTTATTCAAAATGGCGGACAGAAACGTCAAATCAAGATGGCGATCATGTCATCTTGTAGATCTCGTGCATCTTACCCTTAGATGTGAAGATCTTCATTGTCGTTTATTATCAGAAATTGTTGATTTTTTAGTATTTATTAAAAAGTGCAAAGTCACCCGCACCTTATCCCCAGTGCAAGCCTTTTTTCTTGATTTTTTTAAACATAGTAAAATTTTATAAAATTAATGCTATTGGCACAAAATCCATTCATTAACAACTGAATACAAATAATTTTACTCAAAAACCCCCCTCCCTTCACTTTAACTATCCACTTTTAGAGGGCAAAGTTGAAAAACAGCGAAAAAACGTGCAAAGTCACCCGCAACGACGGTATTTTATTCTTCACAGAATGCTTGAGAGACAAAATATTGTTTTTCTATTTTATTTTATTGTTTGACAAACAATTTGTGTTTGAATCATAAAAATATCTCCTTAAAGTAAATGTCAAATATCAAAATATTTATCATAAAATATCATGGGAAAACGGAATTTTTATGAATGTCAGTAAAACAGTTACTTTTCTTTATTTGACTCATTCGCCTTTATCGCTTTCTGTATTAATCGCAAACTATGCAATTTTGAATAATCTTCAGGATAAGGATTTTTAATTACTTTAGTTCTTCAATTGCGTGGTAAAAATTGCCCGATAAGAGTACAAACAAATACATTTTGTTGCACTCCACTTATTTCACGGAAAGTCATGCAAAGTTTACGTACGGAAAATTTGACATCGCATGAATTTTAATAATACTTTCCTCTATTCTCTGTCATGATTTTAATTCTGGGTGAAGAATTCTTTTCTTGGATAGTTGCACTATATAATAGAGTTTGCAGTGAATTAAATTAAAGAATTTAAATCCAATGGCCGTTAAGGCGTGTATTTGATAAGAGTTCCCCTGCTCCCCTAATTCACTAGTAGGGGAAAGTGCCCATGCTTTACACGGTCCCAAGCTTTACAATGACTAAATTTTTCGTATGTTTTCCAATAAATATGACTTACCTCATCTATATTTTAAAAACTAGGGGAAATTGTCTCGTTTTTAAAATATATTGCGGAGACGCATTTATTCAGAAACATAGGAAAAATTCAGTCATTATAAAGCTTGGGACCGTTCAAAGCATGGGCACTTTCCCGTACATTTTTCTTTTTACAGTTAACCGTAAGGAATTAATTCCAAAATCCAAAATAAGAACACTCTATTTTATTGACAAATTAATTTAAATACATTGGTTAGAGCTTTTATAAGTGTTTCGTGAGTTAAATAATTTTAAATAATACTCTAAAACTTTAATGTTTACAAATAGTGGTAGAATGTTTGTCAGAAGGAATTTTGAAAAGTTATGAACTATGATAAAACATCTCGCCACAAGGCAAAAAAATATATAGTAAATTTATTTGTATTTGAAATAATGTAGGGAAAAGCTTTTAGGCTTTGCACACACTCTAGCTTCGAATACTTCATATTATTCGCATATTCCTTAAATAAATTTGACCTAATTTTATCAGAAAATGTGGCTTAGCTATTAAAAAATTCTGCCATGGATAGGTCAGATTCATTAATGAAGGGAAAAATATGAAGTTTTCGAAGCTGTAGCGTGTGCGAAGCCTAAAAACCTTTCAATTAAAAATCTAGTCTTTATATTAAAAATTTAAAAGAAATTATGGAATATAATATTAATTCACTGACGCGTGGCTAAAGATGCCAACGCATTATCAGCCGGGATATTACCTTAAGAAAATTTTCATCGACCTTTCCATCCAAGATGCAAACCAAAACTCTTACGACTCCCCAAGTTAAGAGAGGGAAAATCTTGAAACAATTTTTAAAGCTTCAATCATTTATTGTTCCTTCCATCGTTTTTTTTTAATCCATAACAATAAAGCTTATTTACAATAGTTTATTCTTCATACACGAGAAAAATTATTTGCTTAGTCATTACACATTATCAACTATATCACATTTATTTTTAGTTAGTGTATTATATTTAGTTTCTGCGTAGTAAAAAAAAAGAAGAGAAAATTAGTGGAATTGCGTTAATTTCGTCACCTAAATGGTGTGACTTTGCGCTCCATTTACGGCACGTGGGGCGCTCTCCTGTGAGATAAATGACTCCCCCCTTAGACGGCCGTTGGGGCCGTGGCAGGACTATTGCTATCAGTTGCTGTTGTGGAATCGCTGTTGGTAGCTTTGAAGCCGGGAAAGAGGGTTGAATACGATGGCGGTGGATCAATCTCGTCATAATTTGGGGGTGTGACATCTGACTGAGTGGATCCAGTTGCTGGACTATCTGAGAATGATTCCCCCGTGTGACCATCACCACTTCCACTTCCCGGAGTGGCTGGTTTTGTCTGACGGCAGCAGCACTCTGCAAATTGGAAAATAATCGATAGATTAGGATTTTGATTTTATTTTTAGAGCAAAGTCGTGAGAATATCATTTAGAGATGGATAGAATTATCCGCTTCAGAAACATATAATACTCTCGCTTTTTAGTACAATTAGCACTTTGTGGAATTTTTGCATAAATAAATTTAAGTTGATTTAAAATGGAAATTTTTCAATTCAAATTGTATCTCATCTAACAAAATTCTTATAAATATTTTACTAAGTAAGAGTTTGATGTTTGAATTCATTAAAGCTGTATACAGATGAGAAATTTCAGAGGAAGAGGATTTTTAGAAAAGTGAGGTTATGGCAACTCTAACCAAAAATGTTGTTTTGAATTTTAAAGTCAAATAAGAAAATATTACACTTAAAAAAATTAATAATATTACTTGGTAATATTAAAAAGAAATAAAGCTTTGCGTAACATCTAATAACAAATTTAAATAATTGCTTTGCTAAATTTACGCTCATTTTTTTTCAAATTCTAACCCCAAATAATTTAAAATACTACTAAAATTGTCTTAATTAATATTACTGTTTTAATTTTTTTTATAATTCATAATTCTCAATAATATTCAGCTTTCAATATTCACATAACCTTATATTCTAACCTAAAATAAAATCTTAGCTAATCATCTGTCGGATACAATATAACCTCAAATGCTTTATAAAACAGAAATAGAATTTTAACTAAATGGTCATTTTGAGCTGAATAATTGCCATATTTTGTTTAATTAAAAATATCTGCGCAAATTATGGATGTAAACGAAATGAAAACTCTAATAAATGCTTCAAATTGTAGGTTAACTTGAACATAACCTCAGATTTTGTCTTAACATTTTATCCTCTTTTGGCAATTTTTTATCACGTTATTTTAAATTAAAATGTTCAGCTATCACAGAAAAGAATATTTTGTAAAAATGTTCGTAAATGTTTGTGAATTTCTATGGGGGACTTACGAAATGCTTGTAAATCGTAAGCCACAAACAAGTTCGTAAAATTTTGTACTTTTTTCACAAACATTGTTAGTAACATGATCACTTGACGAGCATTTTTTGTATTTTACAAACATATGTTCGTAAATGTTCGTAAACACACAAAGAATGTTCGTAAAATTTTGTCATTTGTACGTAAATGTTCGTAAAATGTTCGTCAGGAAAACAAAAATTTACGAACAAATGAGAAAATTTTCCGAAAATTTTTTGTATATTTACGAACATTTACGAACAAATGTTTTCAAAAATACAAAAAATTCTCGTCAAGCGATCATGTTACGAACAATGTTTGCGAAAAAAGTACAAACTTTTACGAACTTGTTTGTCATGAGCATTTCGTAAGTCCCCCATAGAAATTCACAAACATTTACGAACAATTTTATAAAATATTTTTTCTGTGAAGGAGGAAATTTTACAAGTATTATACTTACCCCAAAGACCACAGATGAGTAGGGCTCCCCCGCAGAGAAGCATTCCTAGCATTAAGTAGCCCCAGGGACCATATCGAGATAGACCCCTCGTGAGACTCTTCCTGGTGCTTGTGGGCGCCAGAGTGGATTCGGGCTCTTCCATTGGTGGCGGAAGCGTCGTTGAAGTGGACGTTGAGTCTTGTGAAAAAATTTCCCTGAACATCTGCATCGACAAGTGCTCCCAGAGATGCATTTGCACTCTAGGCACCAGAGGTGGTTTCTGATTTCCCGAGCAGAGCTCAGCACTTTCATCACTGTCGTATTCATTGCCGGATGGACAGTGCTGTACGCCATCGCAGGTGAGATCTTCGCTGATACAGAAGAGGGTCTCGTGACCAACTCTGAGGCAAGGATGTTTCCTCTCCTGCTTGCACAGCTCGCCCTTGCCAAAGGCTGTCAGCAGAAGACGATAGTTCGGCATATTTCCACCATGCTGCCAGACAATTCTGAGGCGTCCCTGGAGTAGGCGAACAGGCTCCTCCGTACCTCCATTCGCTTCCAGTTGGCAAGGATCGATACGCCATGGAGGGATTCGTTGGTCATTTGAGAAGAACTGTCAAAAGATTAAAATATTGCGTATAAAGAATAGCTGAGATACATATAAAATCACTGTGTAAAATTTAGCACAGGCCTGTACTTATAATAATATAGGAGTACCAAATAATTCTTAATGTAGACTTAGAAACTTGTTAAGGTACTAGGTCCTAAATAAAACATATTGGACAATAAATATATTCATAAGTTGTATGTAATATATTAGTTAATGGAAATTAGAGGCCATAATTTTGTTTTAGAAGACAACTAGGGTAGAATGATATAATTTGGAATTAGTGTTACAAGTTGGACAATTCGCCGGTACAAATTGGACATGGCTTTTTACTTGATAAATACAGTACAAAATTTGTTTTTAAGCACAAGGAACCAAATTATAAAACTAAAGCATTAAAAATATACAAATAAAAATTAAGTACTAAATTTATCAAGAAAAAAAGCCCTTTTATGCATTTCTCATCCAATTTTCTTAACTTACAAGTGGAATTTTGCACATATCAAGCCTGAAAGAAGCTCCAAATAGTTGTAAAGTTTGAGGCCTCTATCTCTCATAGTTTCCGAAATAATCGACTTTAAAGATTTTCAGACGCTTTTATGCATTTCTCATTAAGTTTTCCTCATTAATAACGATAATAAGTTACATATGTTTAAGAATTATTAAACGCAATTTGCATTATTTATGTATAAATATCGTTCGAGTTTGTCACAATCCGAATTTGCAACGAAGGAATCACACCTCTATAAGCTGATCTAGGCTTATCACTGGCTTTTTACAAGAAATTGACTGATATGAACATTCCTGACATTTTAGTACAGATATAGGGGAAAGTGACCATGCTTGATACTGTAAAATGATGTCCAAGGTTTGTGATTTTTTTCTAATTAACACACAAACCGAAGCGATTCCTCCACGATGACAAAAAAACGTCTCACTTATTAGGTTCATAATCCAACCTCAGAAAGTTCCTGGAAATCCTTAGATTTTCCTCAAGAAGAAAATGAAAATTCAGTGGCGACTTTTATACAAGTCGGCTCCGGGGCCTTCCTGTATAATAATTGATTCGACAAATCGGAGGCCTATTTTCACTGCAAAAATTTCACTGGATACAAAAAATTGCACATCAATATTTAGACGGAACTCTAATCTATCTGCTTAAATCGTTTGTACGACTGGTTATTAGTTTTAAAATCACTTTTATGTAATTTTTCTAAGCCGTGTTTTTATGACATTAGGGCACTAGCGAAAACCATTTTTTCACTTTGAGTCCATGAAAATGTCACTCTGCAACCTTAAAATTCAGGCAACAGGGTTGAAGGCTATGTCAATTGTCGATAAAATTGGCGGATTATAATAGGTGTAATTATGAAAGAATCACATCTAATGATAGAGTTGCCACAATTAAATTATCATTCATGGACCCTTTTTTAAATATAGGATGGGCACAGGTAGAATTTATGAATTTGTCACCACCCACAAAAACAGTGTCCCCAAGTAAAAATATTTTTACATAAATATTAATACTGATGAACCCTCTATGTTCCTATGATAGTAGTTTTCCTGAACAGCGACATTAATTAATAAATACTTATAAAATATCATGTATTGAAATTACAGTTTTGGACCTATTTTTGATTTTTGCTTCGTGAAACTAGGAAAAAAGAGCTAGGAGCCTAATTTTTTTAGGAAATGTGAGGCTTAGCACCAGCTATTGAAATACATTGCGATAAGTCATAACTATTGATTAACATAGAAAATAAATAGTTATTATCAAGCTTGGATCGTATCAAGCATGGTCACTTTCCCCTACAGCCATTCCACTAAAAAATAGTGTCATATGTAAATAAATTCTCCGAAATATCCCAATTCCTAGAATTTTATCTCTGAATCTTGTAATTTGTAAATTTCTCACTATATTTTTATACATCTTTTTGGGGTGAAAAATTTAGCACATTAATGTACTAATCACAAATGTTTTATAGTTTTTCATTGTTCTAATGTTTATAATAAAAAGTGCACTAAAAAACGAACTTTTTCTTTATAAATGAATGCAAGACAACCCAAGTGCTTTACATAAATTAATAGAATACAAAGAATTCATTAAAAAACATTTTAGTACAGACATAAATCCATCCCCTTGAAAAAATAGTGTTATTTGTAATTAAATTCTCCTAATGAGCTAAAACAATAGAATTTGATCCCTGAAATAATCCTACATTTATATTTTTTTTGATTATTTTTTTGGGATGAATATTTTAGAACATTCATGTACTTAAAATCAGAAATGTTTTATTGTTTTTCAATTATCTAATATTTTTAATAAAGAATATGCTAAAAAATAACAGACCAATTTTATCTTCTTCACGATTCTATTGAATGAAAATGCGTAATAAAAAAATATAATAAAAAAATAAATAAAAAAAACTATATATTATATATACTTAAGGCTAAAGGAGTTGAAAATCACGACTTATAAACTAGTGTTAAATTTAATATTTGCGATAAAGTTTGACTATTTTACGCATCAAAGGGACAGCCTAAACTACGAAGTCAAAAGTGGTTTATATTTTTTTATTGTTTAAATCGACATCATCTATTTACGACATAAATCTGTTTAAATCATCTAAGATTATATCATAAAAATTTAAGAATACAATTCGAAATATTTCCGAAAATACAGGGACGAACGCAAAGAACGCCGAGCAAGCAAATAATGTTCGACCGAATATTCAAAACTTTGAGGGGCGTTTTCTCCACATCTCATTTTGATAATTCGTTCGAATTCCAATTGTCGGGAAACATTAAGAAAAAACTTATAGACCAATTTAAATTACTTATTCTATAAGAAATCTTATTCTGTTCAGAATATAATTCTCTTCTAGTTGAACGTAAATGGTATTTGAAAAAATAAATTTTTTAATATAAGGTAAGGGGCTGTATGTCGGCCACTTAAGGATGGGTTTTGTGAAAAACTTATGTAAAAGGACATTTAATTTGCCTGTTTTGATCAAATTTTCACCCTAAGTTGTAGTATAGATCTTTGCCCATCTGATTGTACACTTTATTTGGAGTTAAAATAATTTTAGATTATTAAAAAATTAAAATGTTTTAAAAATGTAGAGTGTTCCTCAATTCGGCCACTTCAATATAAGCGTTTCTCTACTCGGCCACCTGGGGTTCCTCTAGTCGGCCACCCATTTTTCAATTTTTAAAAGCCCGTAACGTTTTTACGGACTAGAAAAGGATATTGAGAAAGAAAGAAAGAAAACCTTTAAAGAATAGTAATTTTAAGAAAACAAAAAATTGTAAGGGAAAAATTCTTTTTATTCTTTTATTTAGCCGGCCGAATTGAGGAACATGGCTTTAAAATTTCACACCTTCACATTTAAGACAGAAAATTAATATTTTTATCAATAATGAAAATAAATTTATTGCACAGTGAGTTAGTTAAAGTTCTCAACTTGCGGTTTGACTCAAAATTTGACTGCTAAAGTAATCTGTACAGGTAATAAATCGAATAACTCTTTGTGAAAAAATGTCGTGAATATTATAAAGAACATCAAAATATGCTGAAAAATAGCCAATATTGCTTAAGGTAAATTTGAATCCTCTGACTTTTAATAATTTTTTTTAATGTTTTGTGTCTAATTTCATTTGTATTCTCGGTCATTTGTGTTATTTATACAATTATTGACCTTATGATGTTATAAAACTCCTGAAATATTATTGCAGAATTATATAATATGAATAAATAATTCCGCCGGCCGACTTGAAGAACACATAGTGGCCGACTTGTTAAACGGCCGACTAGAGAGTACCTTACCTTATTTTACAGCGCGGTAAAGTTAATATTTCGTCTCAAAATATACACTTTACAAAGTAAATCCTGGAAAGATTCCTATTTCTCATTTTTTTTAGGTCTTTTTTCTCAGACAAGATTTACGAGCTGTAATTTCCAGCCAATAAGGGAGTGCCGCGACGAGGCGATCCAGTAAAGTAGTTATAAGTCAGTCATTTTGTAATTTATTTTTTCGAAATAAAAATAATTAAAGCACTTGAAATATTTATAAAGATATGCCGAAAATTTCATGAAGCTTGATCTCTTTCTTCTCCTTCAAAAAAAGAAAAAATCGTGAGTTTTGGCCTTCTAATTTAGGTTGCCCCCTTAAAAATGCAGTGTTTTTCTAATGATAAATAAATTGATCAAAACAAAAAAATTATAAAATCAAATTATTTATGAATTTTATCAAGGTGTTTTAATAACTGTTTTAATAAATAATAAATAAATAAATAAATTTAATAAATAAAAATGTTTTAATAACTAAACCATCTATTTTATGTTTTGTTTTGTTTGTTAAATTTGTTTTATTTTACGATTTTAAAACAACTTTTCATGCATATTAGCTTTTCATATAAATTAATAATTACGTATGTCGCTGTTACTACATTGACTGATTTTCCTGTGATTTTATTTTGTTTTTTTTGATAATCTATTTTTTTATATATCAATTAATATTAATTTAAATCTTGCTTAAATTAATCAGACGTTATCAACATTTTAGAAGAAATGAAATGAAGATAAAAAGATATATCTATCTTAAAACTTCACTTTTAAAAATTTAAATTTAGCGAAAAATTTAAAAATTTGTTTTTTGAATTACAATTAAAAGTACTAAAATTTATTTACATGTCACGGTTCATGCTTAATTTTATGTGCATAAAGTAATTTGTTCGACGCTTTTATCAAATTTAACAACCGAGATGTCTCAAATTTAATAGCTTTCTTGTTTTTTAGTAAATCTTTTATTCATTGTGAGTAAATTTAGGAAGAATTATTTTATTGCTTTTCTTTTCACGTACAAACGCTACCGTTTAATGTACTATATAATCGAACAAAACAGACTACATTAGAGCTTTATACGAGAAAGGTTTTCTATAAAAAGTTCCTGCAATAAATGTCTGATATGTTTTTTGCAGTGCGCATCTCCAAAGTTTTAACACAAAAAATAACAAGACTTATCTTAATCCTTAGAATCGGCCTTGAATTTTAAGCAAAGTATCTTGAACTTTTTTTTTGCTAATAGAAGAACTGTTTTATAGAAATCAACAAAAAATAGTGATGCTAGCAAATCGCGTTTTTATTTAAATTTTGCCAACAAAAACATTCTAACAGCATAAGAATGCAAACGTTTGCGTAACATTATTTTAGCATTTAATGAATCATTTGGGAAACCTGTTTGCCAAATTTTATTAACCAAACCTCCTGTTATTTTTTCCACATGTCACATTTATGAAATTCTATTTCTAGTTTTCACAAAATTACATTTTCCCAGGACCACAATTGAATGCATACAGAATTGCCATAAATTGTCTTCCCTGTCCGCAGAAATTTGAATAACTAATTGTAACCAGAGTTGAATCGAATTTTGATATAGTCAAAAGTAAATTTCCATTGTTGAATTTGATTAATTGTGTAAATTTAGAAAATCTCTGAATTATTCAGCACATACAATCTAATTGATTTTCTGTTCATTGTCAGGGTCGATATTGTACATAAACAATCAATTTCAATTTGGAAGCATTTGGACTTGAAGAGTGAAAAGCCCATAAATCAGAGTTTGGATTTAATTGTGAGACCCAGATTTTTAGCATATGCTGCCAAAATTGGCTGAAAATCAGACATTAAAATGCGATCGGAAGTTTCAAACTAATTATTTTGCATTAACTATAACCAAATAAATGCATTGGGTTGGGTATGGATACCAAATCTGGACAAATAATTGAATTTGTGGTGCGTATCGTTGAATTTTCATGGATTTTCAGTGCATAATAGAAAACTCTCACGTGTGAGAATCAATATTTGAATACAAATTGATATTGGTTGTATAGTTAAATGGTTTTGCATATAAAAATGTTTCATAGTTATATTAATTTAGTGTTATATAAAAAAAATCACTGGGTCTATTTGGCTATTTTAGGCGAGACAGCTAAATCTATTATTTACGCTAATAATCTTCCTTATTTCGTTAATTTTTTTTAATGGATAAATTATATAATTTACAGTGGTTTCCGTGAAGAAGAATTTAGAAGCGAAAACAATAATATTTTGATTATATCTTTCATGTTGACAGTAAAAATATTAATTTCTTCTTAAAGCAATAAACCAACATATTTTATTACTCAAAAAAAAAGTCGCAAACTTACAATGGTTAATGGGCAGGATTCCGTGGTGGAATTTGTGGTGCGCATCTTCAAGCCACTGCTAAGATTCTTATTGGTGAAGGAGAACTTTTTGCCCGTCGTCGGCCGATGGAGACGCACGAAGAATCCATGAGATTCTGGCGCCAGGAAGATCCTCTTGCACGACCCCCGAATCATATGTGGCTTTAGTTCCAACGTAAGACTGGATTCCACCCCATCCTCCTGCAGAGATGTCTCCGGCAACTCACTGCAGATGGATTCTGCCGTTGCTGGCACAGGCTCAACATCTACAAGACATAATTTTGGGCCAAAATTAGGGTTGCAGTTCTGAGAGTGAGAGTCTTCTACATGGAATAATGTAGCACATCAATCTGGGTCATCATAGGAATGGAGTCCAAATGGCGCGAAAAATTTTTTGACGCAGAATCCGACGCACCGCACCCACGGGTTTTTTTCAAAGAGCACAAGTTCAAATATCGGACAATCGGGGCCATCAATTGAGCTGGGAAACCGTGCTCTGACTTTTGTATAGCTTTTTGAGGCATTTTAATGCGATAGCTACGATTCTCAGTCGCATCTATTGAACTTATTTGCGATTCAAGGTCCCACGATTGCCCGAAATTTTACAATAATAAATAAATCTTATGTGATAATCTCGTGCGACTCCCTAAGCAACCGTTACCGTTAACCCATTCGAATGCCTTGGAAAAATTAATACGTCCCTTCCTATAATAATAGCACCAATAACACTCAAAATACAGTAGAGGTAGCTTTTACTTCTCAAATTCCAAGAAAAAACAGTAGGGGAAACTGGGGCATCACTAAACACGAATTTTTATTATTAAACTACTTGGACAATCTCGACCATTTCTTCAGTGGACAAGCATCCCTATATTGCCTATAAATTTCTATAAGTCGATTTTCGCCTATTTATTAACATAAACTAAATCTTGGCCCACCAAAACATGTGCTAAAACAGCATAAATGTGGATGCTCAATTAAATTTGAATTCAGCAAATTAAAATGTTAAAATTACTCATTAATGTCAATTTTATTGCAGTGTAACAAGTAGCCTTTTGCACAAAATTGTTCTTATTAAAATTATTTGCTCGTAATTAATAATTTGTGGGCAAAAAAATAAAATAAGTACAATGATCCCAAATAGCAATTTGGAGTAAGATTACCGTTGGATGTATGTATTCTGGATTCCAAAAACGGATCCTATGACGGTCGTCAGAGAGTCGAATGATGGAAACTGGGGAATAATATGACGGTAATTACGGAAGTCATTTGGCGTCATAATAACTCTGACTGGGATGACCCGCCCATGACTAAAATATGACGCCGACTTCCAGTGACTTCCAGTGTCCCTATAAAAAATCTTCTCCTCACTGGGTATATCTGAGGGGAAATTTTACTTATCAAATGGCAAATATAGTAAAGAGAGGTAATCCGGATACTTTTCATTGAGTGCGACTTTAATGCTTGTTTTTGGACTGATGAAATATTTTTTTCGCCATTCCAAATCAATAGAATTATTCTTTGTTTAATTTAGAATCATAATAGAAATAGAATTTTAGCAATAATATTGACGAAAATTAATAAAATTACGATAATATTAGTATATGCGCAAGAATGTTACTGCGACGCTTTTATGTAACTCCGTTGAATTCGATCAAACTCGGATGCTCATTTTAAGGAAAAGTTTAATGCATAAAAATGAGAAGATATTATTTCAAAAACATTTTTTTAGAGTTTTATTCCATCAATTCATTTCATTAATTTATTATTTAATTATATATATTTTTATTTATTTTAAGATTGCACTCAATTCTTTGATTTTTCCTCGGTTTTCTTGGCTGACTTCCTTCCACGTTTTTTCTTTTCAGCTTCAATTGGCATTTGAGCCTTTTCCTTTACCATGTTTTTCTCCTTTAGTTTTATCTCCTTTTCTTCTGCCCTTATATTTTTGTTCCTCTCTCTGGTCAACTTCCGTTCAGCAATTTCTTTCTTTTTTGTAAATCCTGCCTCAATTTTTCCTCCTGTTCCGCGATAATTTCCTCGGAAGATACAATATACTGGTGTTTGACATTGCTGGCTTTGACCCTCTTCTTCTGACGACGTTTTGGAATTTCTCCTGGCCAGAAATAGCATTTTTTTAGTGTGTCGAAGATCGGTTGAGTCTCAGAAGTTGCAGAGAGTTGGTTCCCAGGGATGACTGGATCATTTGAAGGATTATTGTCGGTGGCCTGATCGTGCTGGTTATTGATAATGGACTCCTCTGAATGTTGGAAAACAATTTTCGGGAAATAAAGACCAGCATAGAAAAGTGGCCCATCCATCCAGCCACTCTGTGGTGACGTTCCCATTTTCCATCCTTCTGCGTTGTGAATGGCAATTTTTGGAGTAATGTCAGTTTTATGAACAGCCATTGGAGGAGCAAGTTCGCCAGTAGCTGACACCCTGAGGAGTACTGTGATACATTGCTTCGATCCTGAATTTTTAAGAGATGGAACTACACGTGAACCTCTCCTGGACAGGACATTTCCATCTTCCGGTGTCAAAAAGAAGGCACTTTCGTCGCAATTAAAAACACGGTCTGGTGAAATGCTCAGAAGGTTGTGTTCTGTGAAATATTTAAGACAATTCTGAAACCATTCCGTGAGGTCTTCAGCAGTAACAGTAGCTCTTTCCAATGAGAAGGATTTTGGCTTGCGCATGCTGAGCTCTGGATGACGCTTAAGAAGATTCCTGAACCAAACGTCTCCGGGTCTTCCAGCTGTAAAATGGTTTGGAATTTTGTAGACCTCACAGATGAGTTTAACGCTGTCCAGAACTTGTTCCTTCCCGATGGGATGCCAGCCATCCGCACATCCCAGGATCCATTTGACAAGTTCTTTTTCCTGTTCTTTTGAAATAATTGTTGGCCTGCCATTGGGGCACTCTTCCGGGTATCTGCCAGACAATTTGTTGTGCAGTGTTGTTCTTGGGACATTGAATGTTTTGGATGCATATGCTATGGTAGAACTATCTCGTACACACTGCAAGGCATTCCTAATACCTTCCTTAGAGTCGGGCTTGTCCTTATAGGTCTTTTCTTTTGTTCCCTTTGGCATCTGAAACAGAAAAAGAGTCCTGAACAATGCAAATTCTGAACCAAAACATTGACTTTCACCGCATCCGACATACATCGAAATGTAAACATTCACAAAAATCACTTATTTCTGTATGAATTATTAATATATTATCAATAAACTCTTACTCACCTTGTAGATCAATAACTACACTAACTTTTATTGATAATTTTGATTGCAAATAATGTTTTATTATATAGAAAAAACACTAAACTTTTTCCAGCGACGAGCTGTCAACAGCAAAATTTTCTCAGAAATTAAATTTTTAGTACACAACCCAGCTGACCCGAGCTTAAAAAATATTTCTTTTAACCACTTATTAAACCGATAAAAATATAATTTTTGGTTTTTCTTAAAGTAGAATAGTTATATTATGATACTTCAGTAATTAATTACAGAAATAAAAATATAAATTATATTTTAAGTGGATGTATCCGAGTTAAATCGGTCGCGGCGTCCGAGTTTTGCAATCGTCGGAGTTACATGGCCTTACTATAGAATTACTCAATGCTGTGAATCCGCAAAGTAGTTGATATTTTCGTGTGTTTCCTCAATAATATTATTGTGCATTGGGAGCAAGAACTCCTCCGGTAGAAAAGTGTATTGTGATTCATAAAAATACAGTGTCAATAAAAATTAAACGAAAATTAGACAGTGTTTTGCATTATAATATACATGGACAATTTTTTGAAAAATGAAATTTTGTGGTTCAGGAGTTTGCTCCAGTTTCTGGAGTGTTCTGTGATAAAAATTTTGTGTCGAAACGACCCATTTAGTGAAAATTAAAAAAAAAAATCTGTTGTTGCTATCCATTTGGAAAATTTTCGACATGTATAATGGCTCATTCAGCAATAGTCGAATGGCAAAAATCTTCGTTAATATGAGTAGTGAATAAGGAAAAAATTAAAGAAATTTACATAGAACGTAGTAGAAAACGATCGAAAATATGAAGAATTGTTGAGAATATAGTATCTCCGATGGTAGTACATAACAAGATTGTGAAGTGGACTGGATGTCTTCATTCAAAGTGCATACGTCGATTTCGTACCTATGCGGTAGAGAAGGACGCCAAATGCATTATTTTTGGTGCGTCATTTTTTTGTACTGAAAAATACCGTCATTTGGAATCGCTTTTGTTACCGCATGGCAGAGTAAACTTTAGAACCGTAAAATAACGATTATATTACTAATTCAATCTTGAGTAATACTGTGACTAAAATTTGACGCAAATACGACTAATTTTTAAGATTCCAATTAGGAGTAATTTTTTTGATCATTTCTTATACACCAAAAACCAGTCATTTTTGAGTCAGAGTAATATTTTGCGGATTGGGATTAGTGATACACTTGTACGCGAGTGAAGCTTTAATTTCGGGAGCAATTCTTTAAATTTCTCCAAAGCCATTCAAAGGACATTTTTGTGTCAAGAAATCGCAGTAGGGTCCACTTCATACGGATTTTCAACAAAATGTATGAGAGTCGCTTCATCAGCCCTTTCCCTACAACTCTTTCTTCTGGCTTTGGGGATCCTTCTGCATAACAGATAAGTGACTTACAGATAAGTACTATCATGTATTTTCTGGAGTTCACAATCTAAAATCTCGCGGCACTATTTAAAATTGAGCAAATCTCTTGCAAAATGTGTCCTAGCTGTGAGAATTTTAAAATAAATTCTAGAAATCTTATAATGCTCAATTGGCTCAATTGAATTTAAAATTAAATTGTGAAAATCCTAGTGTGATAGCACCGTTATCCTCTGAAGTCGAATATCTGATTAAAAATCGCAGTATTTGGTGCTACCCCGTGTTTGGTGTTGCCCCATTTTCCCCTATATAGAGTGGAGTCAGACGTTATACATGGACAGCATGTAATTTTTTTTAGTTAATATGCTTTAATGTAAATTTCGAAAAGTCTTGAAGTTTTCAGTTTTAAAGTTTTAAAAATCTGATTTAGGTGAAAATCTTAAATTTTTGCAAACTGTCCATAATTGTTTGCCGTCCATAAGTGATGACTCCACCCTACAATCCAAATTTCTTTCAACTTCTCACCATCTTAGTTTCCAAATGGTGAGAGATATTGACTTCCTATAGGATATTGACTTCCAGTCTTCGATGACCCCCCCACAAGACAACATTCTCAAGCGAACTATCTCACCTAAAATTTCGTAATTAAGCACGCATTGGTTAAATTAAATAAGTGGTTATTGGTAAAAGGCTAAAATAGTTTAGTCACGCCTTTTATAAGAGTTATTGTCAAATAACTCTACTCCAAGAGAGTCACCTGTACTATTTTAAGTAGGATCCGAAAAGTCACATTTGCAAAAATAGGCCACAGCCCTCATAGAACTTCAATAGATAAACGTAAAAACTAAAAGTTACGCCCATTTCTATACCTTATCCTTGCCTAAAAACTCTGAATTTTATAAGATGCTTCGTAAAAATTTTGAAGTTTCAAAAATTACACTTTAATAAATATATAATACTCTAGCGTTTAATAAAGGTTTTATTTGTGAGCAGAGTTTTTTTTTTACTTAAAGTGTAAAGGGTCTTTCAAACCCTGCTACACTGAGAGAAATCCGAAAAAGTTAAAATAACATTCCAGAAATGTTTATTTTACCCTGCGATCCGAAATCGGTGTAAATATTACCCTTTTTAGGTGTATTAAGAATTAAATTTACCCTTTCTCATGTTAATTTTACCCTTAAAAAGGTGTCAAATTAACATTAAAAAATGTTGATATGTTTTTACACGTAAAAACGGTTAAAGTTACAAGGAAGAAAAGTTAATCGCACCCACTTTTTTTCTCAGTGTAGTAACAGTACTGGTGATAATGGTTTGCTTATACGGCTTATACCGTTCTAAAACGTTTTCAATAAGTCATTTTTTTTTAAAAATATTATCTGTTAAAAAATTAAAAAAGATAAATCCACAAAATCTCGATATTAGTTTGCAAGAACTTTTTTCTTAGGTGGGTGTGCCTTAAATTTAGCAGATTCGGAAATCTATTTATTGTGGTTCCGGCACACCTTTTAGATAAGGAAAATTTCGTGAAATCGAAATTCGTATTCATTTTTTATCAAACGTTTTTTATATACCTATCTCTCTCTCTTTTACACCCGTCTTATTCTTTTTAAAATCACGACAAGAATAAATTTAGTTCTATCCAATTTTAGTACCAAAGAGTAAAATAGACATACACAAAACGTTGAAGGATGAAAGGGATGGGAATTTTGATCGTAAGACATTTTCCTGATCTAAAAGGTGTGCCATAGGTATTGGTATAAAGTTATAGTCTAATTGGATTTAACTCAAACAATAAGATTAATAAATCTTCGATTTTAATAATAATGCTGGCACAACATTCCATGAAGGAACTAGGCCTTCCCACAAGGGAATTTCTAGACATGCATTATTATTTTTTCTTGTACGGAATGAGGTTGTCAGTCCCATGCCCGTAGAATCAAGTGCAGTGGAGCTCACTGGATGTAATCCGAACACCCTTAACGCCAGGAAAATTCCTGGTGATCTAAAGGGGATTCGAACCCAGGACACTTGCATCATAGAGCGAGTGCTCTGCCACTTGACCCATTGAGTGCCCTAACACTCCTTTTAGATCAGGGAAATTTGATAAAATCAAAATTCACATTACTTCACATTTTTTTCAAACTTGGAGATTTCTGTATTTAAAAAAAATGTAAAAGAAAATCTAAGAAGTACACGAATTATTCACTTATCTTTTTTAATTTGAAAAGTGTTTTAAATTTGAGCAGTTTCACTTGCAAAACGTGGAAGTTCTATAGAAGTGTGTAACAGGTATTAACCCTATTACCTCCTACAAAATTCTTTTCTATACAAAAGTATACTTTATCATAAGAACTTGTAAAAAGATCGTTCTTAGAGCAAAAAAAGTAATTTCACGGTTATGCTTCGCAAAGGTTAATTAGGTCACAGTTCAGGAACATCGTTAGCGTTTTCAATTCGAGATCCAACAAAAATAATTGCTCTTATTATATTTTTTGAGCATATCTTTGAGGAAATGTAAAACTTCTCGTGTTTATTGGATGTTTCTTTGGGTGTTTTATTGAATGGACAGAGATACTGGAAGCCAATTTGAGCACAAGAAGTAACATAATCTGCTAAATGACTCCCATTGTCGTCTCACAAATTAGAAAATTCACTGAATTGGCTCTTATTTTGGTGTGAGACGAATGCCAATCACTGCCTAATTAAATCCCCTGAGTCCTTTTGGGGTCTCTCAATGGAATGTTTTTGCTAGGTTTACCACACTTTGGTAACAAAGTATCAACACGTGAAGTGAGTTTTTTGGGAACTTGATGGCCTTCGGGTGTTGGCCCATTAAACTACAGAGGCCCTTCACTTTGGGCATGATTTTCAGCACGAACCGCGAATGATTCATCCAAAAGAGTCACTTTCCGCCACTGTAATTTTCATAACTGTAACCGAATTTGAACATAAACCGGTAAAATGATGATATACAATGGTAGTTTTTGCCAAACACGGATCCACGCTTCGTACTTGGCCAATTGAAAAGCGCAAATCACTCTTTTACAGCAATTCCCAACAAATTGCTCGCAATTGACAATGCTGAAAGTGAATCTAATCGATTCCACTTCTCCCAGGGTGTCAATTTTCATATTTAAACCAATGTTCTCACCCAGCAAATTGAATTAGTATGAGAACTTGAAGCACACGTTTTGGCACTTAATTGCACTAAATGGACAAACACGCATCCCATGTGTTTGCGAAGGGGAGCCGCTATCATGCCAAATTGATAAGATGTCAATTGCGAGGTCAATTTGTAAATGACCCCGCTAACAGTTGACTCCATCCAGACACATCTTACTCTCTCTCTTTTGCCCTCTACGCAATGAGCAATTCTACATACACTTAGAACAAATCCACCAAGTAATTAACAGAGGAGATAGAAACATAGCAAATAGCGTCTGGCTTTGAGTGCTTCATTTTTTCTTATTCGCTGATCTTGCATACGAGTGTTATTGTGCAAGAATTGTGATAATAAAGTCATTCGATGTGATATTATTTTTAATGTTTTTTCAAACGTATAAGACACTCTGTGACACTCGCTATTCTAATTATCTGATCATTTTCTTGTTATCCGTGGGTATGGTGGGTGTATATTAGAACTTTACTTGTAACTTGATTTGATTGCACACACCTTCTTGAGGAAGGACTTAGCGTGAAAAGTGACCGAATTAATATCGAATAATTAAGATCCATCTGTGGTATGAAGTTCGACGAAACTATAATAATAAAATTGAAAGAAACACATAAATTTGCAGCAGGGTATATATACGGAAGATACTATAAATTCTTTAATTTTATTTAAAGAGTTCTAAAAATTTTACAAATAACGAAATGATAGAATTTATGGTGTTAAGGAACTGCACCAAGAAATGCACAGTTAACATGTTTTAAATGTTCGATGGTTTGGCAAAAATTATAACGATTCATCACCAGTTTTTAATCACTTAAAACTAAATCAGACTTATGAAAGATTCAAAGACCTTTCCAACGCATCTAAACTTTCCTCAATCGGTTAACAAATGCGCTCTCTAGAACAGTTCAACTTTGAAAAATCGCATAAAGGAATAATTTTAATCCAATATCAGAAGTTGGAAAGTGGAACAGTGTGGGATATCAGACAAATCAATTTCCAAATTAGAAGTCTGATAATCTCAGTTACTGATTATGCAAAATTAGTATTATTCTATGTTTTTGCTCAGTTTTAACCCTTTTAAGTACGATTGGAACACCGGTGTCCCATAAAGAAAATAATTCTTCCTGACTATACCTAAAGTTACCTTTTTCTTATGTGTGTACGTAATTACAAAGTAGAAGGTTGAGGAATCTAGGATATTTCTTGGAAGTCTCCAGTTATTTGCCATATAGTAAATTTTTAGGCTAAAAAAAGACGAATTTTTAAATTCTTATAATGAAAAACAATTTTAAATATTTTTTATACTTCCAATTTTTTTAAGCAAAACCGTTTTGAGAAAAGAAACTATAATACTCGAACATATTATTTTTCATTGGATTGAAAATTACCATTAATTAGTATTGTTAGAAAAATTACTTACATTTTTAGGCTATTTTTGTCCCTATCGTTCATAGAGACAAAAAATAGACCAAATCAGACTCTGTTGGCTTTTCGAAGGCCAGATTGATATAAGACCTTTTACTTATTGTGTTCATTGGTTTCATTTTTATTGCTGATTTTCGGTCTGCGAAAACTGTCTCGTCCTTAAAGGGTTAAACGAATTGCCGAACTTAGTAAATACTTTGTTCGATATTCAGCGCTGTCCGACTTTGTAATTTTTACCTTATAGATGTAGGGGCGATCGTGCTCTCCCTTCGAATGTTCATGCCTTCGAATAATGTGAATTTCTTATACTTTTTCTAAGTGATTTCCACATGATTGCCACATAATTATCAAAATTGATAATAACGCTAACTAATATTTAATATGTATAAATCTCTTAGGAAAAATAAAAGAAATTCACATTATTCGAAGGCATGATCGTTCGAAGGGAAAGTACTTTCCCCTATGGCTGAAAAATTGGCATAGACAACCCTTAAAATATAAACGGAATTTATAAAAATTGCACAAAGGATCTTCCTGAAAAATCTGGTAATATATGATAACTTGTTTTCGATGGTATGAAGTGTCAATTCTGAATAATTGAAACTCTTATTGTAGCTAATTATGAATACTTATCAACAGTTCTATTCTGTTAAGAATATCATAGTAGTATGGCCTATTAATCCGTAAAAAGCCGACATTCATTTATGGCCTCTACACACTAGAGAAATTTATGTCCATATTGAGGAGTTTTCCTAGAACGTAATATTCTCAGTACCGGCTTTATTGACTTGTGTCTTGTCTTGTGACTAATTATAAATTTAAATAATTAAAATAGAAAATAACAAAAATCTTTAATTTTGTTCTGTTTAAAATATTGTAATAAAAAGCTATAAATAAGACTTTTCAAATCAGAAATCATGTTACACAAATTTCATTTTTAATTGTTTAAAAATGTTCAAAACAAGAAAATAATATTCATATTCTCTCTAGGTTGTGAATATGGGTGTGAATGATTGTACAAATACTTTTTCCCGAATTACCTCATTAGTCGCAAAAATAATCTACTGTTTGAAGCAATTAGCATTTTGTGAAGAGCTGTAATCTTCTATTGTTAATGTTTGTAAAAATAGAATATTTTAATAGGCCATATAAGACACTATTATCTCACTTTAAGCGAAAATTCTTTTTATATATATCTTCATGTTTCAATTAAGTAATTAGTTTGTTCTAATAAAGATTTTATGAGACTTATTTGACTCACTCAGAGATCTTTGCCAGTGTGCTATAACGATTTGCGAATAATAACCAACTGCAAAAAATGTTTTTTATACCATGTCGTAAAGTTTTAGAACAAAATATTAAAGTCTAATGATGGGTATTGAGGTCGGAAATGCTGAAACTTTTAAACTATTTTTTTACGAGTTTTTTTCCAGATTTTTTACTAGGTAGGGGAAAGTGCTCTCCCTTCGAACGTTCATGCCTTCGAATAATGTGAATTTCTTGTGTTTTTCGTAAGAGATTTACACTATATTATCACGGAATTATCAATAATTGATGGTAAGCCAACCAATATTTAAAAGAAATGTGTAAGTCTCTGAGGAAAATTAAAAGAAAATTTATATTATTCGAAGGCATGAACGTTCGAAAGGAGAGTACTTTCCCCTACTGGAAGTGTTCAGATGACTTGGGAGGGAAATTAGAATTTCTTCTTAAAATGAAACCAATTTTTTTTTATTTCAGTTAAAGTAATACATAACATCTGGTGAGAAGCAATATTCTATTTGTTCAGAACCGTAATTTTAGTGTATAAATGTGTCTTGACCAAAAGAAGTTAGTACTGTTCAAAACGTCGTTGATGTTCGAAAATTCGAACTAAATGTCAAATCATGAAGATCATCGTTTGCTTTAATTTTCCTTACAAAAGAAAAGATAAAAACGTTCTATGTTAAGACTGGAAATCGATTAAAATTCATACAGGGAACAAAATGCACCCTTACGCAAAATTAACAATAAGTCAAAATAAATTTTCTTGCCTTTTGACAGATGTCTTCGAATTTTGTCTTTTAGAGAGTGTCTCGACTAAGAGGAAAATTGCACTCTATCTTTCTATTCAAATCTGAAGTTTGATTCTCCAATAGTACCGGATGAATGATAAATAGTCTGCTCGAAAAATTCAAACTCAATTTCGAATTTTCAAACAAAATTTTTGCACAAGATTGGAAAAATTTGTGAAATAGGGCATTAAAAAACTTTTAAAATTATTAACTTAGTTTTTATTATGCGAATTGTAATGAAAGAGAAATATTATAAGCGTTATCGTTTGATTTTTCCTCATAGAAAAGTGAAAACTACAACTTGACAAACTTCGAAATTCTAACAGGAAATATTCTAGCCACCACGCGGACGAAACGAGAAGTAAAAACGTCATTTTTGTCTTTTGAAACTGATCTTCGAATTATTGGAACTCCTAGCTGTGAATGAAGTATATGTGACGTGACTGAAATTATAACAAACTAACTAAAGTTAAAGACAAATCATGACAAATTTGAGCATATTTGCTTCATCTGATAATCATAATCGATCTTGAAAAATGTCAACAAACTATTTTCGAATTTAACTGCCTCCCGAATTAAAAAGTAGCCCAATCTTAAGAGCCGAATCAGCGAGAGTCTACTGTAGTACCGTAGATGTAGATGACTTTGTCATCCTATAATTCGAAAGCTCTTTTTTAATTCTAGAACTCAAGGATATTCTTTACCGATCGGACATGGTAGATAGAATAGCTAAAGACCATGCTTAAGTGCAAGAATGAACGAAATGCTCAAGAACAGCGGGAAAGCAATATCATTTCACCCCTGGAACGGTGGTTGACGTTCGAAATTTCAAATTGAACTTCGAATATTCAAATTATTTCGCGCGTTGTCGTGAAAATTGATTATCGTTTTAAAAAGTTCTTAAAGTTGAGCTCCGTGCGATGTGGAATTGCAATATACAGAACAGAAATGTTATGGAACTTCATTACTTTCATTTTTTCTCACGACTAAGATCAAATGAAGACAGTCACGGTGGACGCTTGAAACACTTCGAAATTCGAACAGAAAATCAAATGCTTCTCCATGCAAGATTATCTTTGACTTGTAAAACGAAATTCAAAGATTTTCGTTTGCAGTTAAGCAAGATTTTCAACAATTAAATTGCTTTTAAAGAAATGACTTATGTTAAATAGCCTCCTTTTTGTTATATTATTTGCACTTAGTCAAAAGGGTAAGAATTATTTGTCTTCTTAACTCGTTTCTACTAATGTTAGTTTGCAAAGCTTATGCTAGAGCTGCAATTAAGTGTTGCATTGGTTGCATTTCTTATGGAAAAATCAACCTTAAGACACACCTTCTTGATCATTGCAAAGTTCTTGAGATCGCAATCGTATCTAATTTCGCATTTGAACGAAAGTTGCATTACCAGAGCTTCTCGTAGAACATTGTGGAAAAAAGCTCTAATCATCAATACAGAAAACATCTCGTGAAGGTTCATGCCTTGGACCTCTCTCGCTCTTTTTTTATATTTCAACGCGACTTGGTCGCATGTTGTCTGTCACATCTCGGCCAGCAAAAATACAAAAGTTATTTACATTCACAATTGACCGATAAATGAATGTCGAGTTGAGAGAGGCGGAATAATTGCTTGAGAGATGAATTTTCCCGGAGTGTCTTTGAATATATTGCTTCTATCGCTGGAACCCTTCCTCCTTCTCGCCATTCTCACAGGCGCTAATTGGAGCATGAAATTTACCAAGTGGCTCAGCATACAAAATTTTTATCAGCATATCGCGAGTTTTTTTCTCGCTCATTTGAACTTACGACAAAGCACAGAGCCTAAGTGGCTTGAAAATTACAGCTTTCCCGCCGATTTTTCTTCATCTTTTTTCTCTCTGCCCGGGAAATTCCTTGCCGAGGAAGGCGTCAAGTAGTTGCCAACAATGTTGACTCTTGGGGTAAGGGTAGAATCAATTGGCTATTTTGGTGTCCAATATGTACATTTATTTATTGATTACCCGATAAATGGAAATAGCGCGAATAAACAATCTGAGAGAACGAGTTTTCGCAATCTCTTGCGCCTTGTTTACGACATATTTAATTCAATTAATCACTTGTATATTGCTTCCACATGACGTCGTCAATATGTGTTGTCTTCGAGACTTAATGTACAAATTAATGCTTTACATTGTCTCTGCGTCTTTCAACCTTCATCCCCCTCCGATCAATCACTAAAAATACCACCTTGATTGCTCATACCTCCCATAGTTTGTTTGCAACTTAATAAGAAATACTTTAGAGTTGCATTGGTTGCATGCAACTATTTACTAATTTTAGAAATTCCACAAATTGATTAAAACCTCAAAAGATCATCAAACTCATCCCACGTGAAATTGAAAAATCATTTGTCAAGGCAAATTTAACAGAAAGGGTAATTTTCAATCATTCCAAAAATAGACTTTACCACAGAGTATTTTAATACATACAAATAAGCTATAAATTACCTCTCTAGCATAAATATTGATATATCTTGGATCAAACTGATAAGACATAGAATTTATTTTTGGAATTGCGGAAGGTCTCACAACAGTCAATGTTGAATTAGTCTAGGATGATTTATAGCCTATTTAAAATGCAATTAACATTAAATTGATAGTAAGTGATTATTTTTTGTTTTTCATGTATAGAGATAGTTGGCGCTGGAGTCGGTAGGATTTGAACATAACCACAAAGTTTTGAAATTTGAAATATCGTCGGTTGCATCGACCGTTGTCGTATTTGCATTTATTTTGTATCTACATTTTGGTGCAAGCTACGATACAGACGTCGGCGTCGCCTCTTGCATGATATGCTAACACCAAAAAAATCAGATACGACAACGGTCGATGCAAACGATGATATATTTCACTCTAACTGTTAAAGATTGTTTTCTAGACTCAAATAGCAAATTCTAAAAACAATGGCATTTCTTTTTAATTTAAATCTTATTTAAATGTTTTTAAAGATAAAATTAAATAGCTCACACATAACCTCAATTAGCGACACTATTTAGATAGAACTTTTTGTAATATTTTCAATTTCAATTTTTTTTTAACACTAAAAATATTAAGAGTACGTAAAAGTCTAGAGTTTTTTAAGTATGGTTACATTATGAATTAAATATAAGAAAATTTAACTTAACCTCAAAAAGATATTTTTTTCCAAATTGACTTTAAAAACAATTCAAATTAAAACTTTGAATAGTTAAGGTTTATGAAACCAAGGAAATTTCATTAAATCAAGCTATAAAGGATGGCTTTCTAAAATACTTTGAACTTAACCTTAAAGCTTTTAAAGCTTGGTTCCATGTTGATAAATCTTGCTTGGTTTAGTAACTTTACGCTAAATAAAACTAACTAGTGAAAATTAGAAGGTTGTACTATATATTAGCTTTAACAATAAAGATTAATAGAATATTTATAACCTCTAAGATTTGTTAAACATAACCTCAAATTTTTCTAAAGTTTCTGATAGTAAATCCCTCTGACCGGTTCTCTTTCATTTGGATCTGAATTGAAAACTTTTATTTAAAATACTTGTAATAAATTTAGAATAGTTGTAGTTTAACTAAGTGCCACTTAGGGTTCTGGGGACTGCTAGAAAATGTTCATCATAACCTCAATGAGTAAAATATTGCATATTTTTCCATTTTCCTTAGCATTATTTTCTTGCAGCATTTAAAGTTTTCTAAAATGTTTAAGGAACTGAAAGATGATTGGTGTATAACCTCAAAAATCCTAACGACGCAACATATAATTACAAAAGGTTAGTATTATTTTAAATATTATTTAAATCGAAAAATGCTTTTCTGACTTATAAACATAATATAGAGAATTGTTTTTATTGTACAATTGCGATAATCGATACGCCAAAACTGACTGAATTTTTAGAACATAACCTCAATAAGTCAAACTCAGGAAAGAATCGAGTTCAAATTGATACACTTTTATTATTTTGTACTCAAACAAAAGTTTTAAGATAGAAAACTCAAAGTTAGCAGAACGATTGTATTTAAATTGATTATCCTTAATTTCTGTAGCTACTAGAATTTTGCAACATAACCTCAAATCCTAAACACCAAATTAGGCATATTTTCGAAAATTAATATTAAACCTTGCTTAATTTGGGTTTAAATGTAAGCTCTTGGTCTTAAATTCACTGATTAATTCTACAGCTCTTAATCTGAATTTAAAATATCATTTTTACACAAGATTACTTATTAATTAAATTACGTGTAATTAAATGTCAGAAAACTCAAATGAAATGAAACCAGCTTGTGATAATTTTGTCTAAAATGTTGCAAATTCAAAAAGCTTTAAGTTTTCAGAGGTATATACAGATATATTTTTTTATTTAAATTTAAATAAACACCTGTTGTCATTAACTTGCGATAATCCCTCATTATCTACCATTGTTTCCCGCAAATTGAACATTTTTAGATTCTCCTTGGATTCCACTCAACAATGTTTGCGTTTTCTTTTCTGTATTACGACATATTTACTTAAGAGTATACGACTTGTCTCAAAATATCTTGTAACATTTTTTTTGTCCAAATGTAACAGAAAGAAACCTGCATACACAACTTAATTTTGTTGACAAGCAGAATACTTGGTGACAATGGTAACATCAAAATATCCAGGGTTAATAGTCTCTCTAGTGAAAGAATCTTGCGTGGTTAGTGCGTGACTTGGTGAATGGGATCGTGAAACGCTTTTAGGCAAATTTGCGCAAATATTAAATATTTGATGTTTGAAAGAATCTCCAAAGCTTGCATCAGTTTTCTGTCTCAAAAAAGTGGATTTCTTCCAAGTTGACTATGTAATCATCAAAATGCATCTCATTTGGCTGTCTCAAGAGTCTCAAGTGATTGGTGATATATCAATGGAGTATATTACACCGGCTAAATGTGACGCAATTGGAACTAGTTTGTTGTTTACTCACAAATGCTGCTCTAGGGATCAAATCGATCAATCGTTTTGAAAGCTTCAAGAGCTTTTGCCTGTTAATCATCATGAAAGTCTCCATGATCATTATTGGTCTCCCATTAGCTGAAATTTGACTCATGTTTGCTCATTTTTGGTTCTTTTTTTAAACTTTTGTCTCGAAAAACTCACGAGACCAGTTAGAAACTTGTCGGTATTCTCTTGTTGGAATTAGTGAAAATTAAATAAGTCTTCTCGGAGACACAGAATGAGTCACATAAAATTAAATATCCAGTGATTTTTTTTGCTAGCTATTGAAACTATTGGAGTTTCTATGCTGACGGATACAGAAAACCAAAATTGGACAGTCCATTTAGTAAAGTAATTCGTCAATTGGCAAAATTACGATCATGCAGAGCATATGTGGCAGTTATTGTTAGTCAATGCCAAGTGCATTTTAATGGGTGACAATATCTCACTAGGTAGGTGTTCCATGTTGACTTCCCGGACAAATATTATACATACACAGTAAAAAATGAAAAGGAAGAATCCATTAATTTAAAAAATCTGATTTTGTTTAAGGAGTTAGTACTTAACCTCCTACATAAGCCCCGCCCACTAGTAATTTTAATTAAGTCACGCCCCTTTCAGAGGTGAAACCTACAAATGATGACTTTCTTGTATTTATTAACGGGATGATATAGAATTGAACATGAAATGGGTTAAATTGTAAATCGCTTACTCTATAATGGAAGTAGGGGAAACTGGGGCACCACCGAATACGGGGTAGTACCGAACACTTCGAGTTTTTAATTAGACATGTGAATTCGGAGCATGAGACCTGTATGAATTCATAGATACTATAGGGATGCTTGCTCATCGAAGAAATTATCGCCATAGTCTAAGTAGTTTAGAAATAAAAATCAGTGTTCGGTGTTACCCCATGTTCGATGGTGCCCCAGTTCCACTATCCTGGATTTGATCTGCTTTAGATCATTAAAATTCTGATATTTACTGTGTTAAAATAGCAAGCTGAGGCAGTTTCTGCATTAATCTTTAAAAAATCTATTGTTTCTTTATCAATCATAATTATCTAGGTCCCTAATATCCCTAGTTGATCAAACAATGCATTAGTTCACTTACTTATCACTTTTTTTCATTTCGCAACTTATTCTTTAAAGAAACTAACCATTAATTTGTCTATATATGTCGGAGAAAAAGAAAAAAAACCGTCATAAAGAGTCGCATCACAATTTTTCCAATCTTATTTATATATTACAAGAAATAGTGAGAAATTGTCACAAGAAAAAACCCCCCATACTGACATCCTGCTGGTCATGATTTTCCAAACCAACAAAAATCTACCGATCCCTGAGAAAAGCTGCGCGGAAACACAATTTAGTCGACCACTGAATAAGGTCCATATTGGGACCGAAAGCTCTGGGCAAGACCAAAAAAGTGTTTTCCTCTTAGAGTGACCACTTTTCCCACTGGCGAACACCGGATACACTCCCTATTAAGAAAATCGCGCCAGTTCCCAGACTAATAATTCATGTTCCTGTATGTCGACAAGCATGAGGATCTGAATAAATGTCTGTCAAGCATACTGCCGTGCCTTAAAAAATACGCTCCGTCCTTATAAAGCTTTTATTTTAAGATACAAATTTTATAACGTTTTCCTATGCATTTAAATAAATAAAGAGAAATTAAATTATATAAAAACAGATAAAAACGGTGAACTGTTCATACCTTAAATTCCCTAATTTTTATCCTCTTATCCAGAAAATTATTGCAATCAAAGGATAAAGGTAAAACGTTGTTACCATCCCTGCGATTTTTATGCATTATTCTCTTCCAAGCTCGTACTTGTTTATTTGATGTAGGGGGAATTGGGGCACCACCAAACACGGGGTACCACAAAGCACTTCATTTTTTAATCGGATATTCGACTTCAGAGAATAAGACCTATAGGAATTTATAGACACTATAGGGATGATTGTCCACTGAAGGAATGGTCGAGACTTTCCAATTAGATTAGAAATAAAAATTAGTGTTTGATGGTACCCCGTATTTGGTGGTGCCCCAGTTTCCCCTATACCAATTTAATTTGGGGCGTGGCCTAATTTTCGTGCTGAGAAACCCTTAAGGCTCCGCCCATAACTGACTACACGGTAATGAATTCCCCAGAATGTTTCGTAGCACCTCTAATTACATACAGATAGACTAAAAATTCTCACACTTAGTCAACTATTACTTCTTGAAGGGGGAGTGTCCCATTTTATTTTTATTATCTAATAGAATAAAAAAATAAACAATTGAATATATTTACCAAATTAAATCAGATAAAATGCGTAGTAATAATTTTTTTACTGTGTATATTGTACATATTTAATTTTCACCGTTGCATATTGATGATAAATTTCACGACAATCCTGCAATATGATTATTTCTCTGCCATAACCTTCGACCGGGCTGTTTTGAGTGGGTCGCATTTGATTTTCAATCGCGTGATGATGCTATTTTTACCTCCCAGGTTTCTTTCTCTTTCGTCTCAAGTCCCCATGGTAACATCCAATATGGTAATTGAGGAAGTGAATGGCATTATAGATTTCTATCTGAGACAGTGAGATGCAGAAAAAAAAAGAACTAGAGATTGAGGAGAATCTGCGTGCATGAGATCTAGATTTGATGATTTTTGCAGAGCTCTTGGAAAGTTGAGACACAGGCAAGATAGAGTGAATTAATGTATCTTGAAATAAGTATCGCGAGTTTCCAGTTACAAACCATCCACGGCTATTTTTAGCCTCATCTGCTCTCTTCCATCACCCATGTGAAAGAAAATCAGGCAAGAAACTCGAGTCATGCAGGTCTCTAGCGGAATACGAAGAGTGCCAAAGGTTGTTCACCTGCCCGATGCACCCTTTCAGACATTCACAACAAAATACCTCACTTCTGCATTTATTACGCTGTTTTCTACACGACATAATTAAATGTTCTTATATGGTTATAAATATCAAAAGAGAAACAAATTGATTCAATACTGTAAAATTTCAAAGTTGGCTTATATTTCCGTACCCCTTTATGTTTTTCTATGCAAATGGTAATTCTCAAAAATTTTAGTACTGAAAACTAGAGAAATCACTTTAGTACAAACTATAGTTCTACCAAATATACAAATACTCCTAAAAATACAAGAGCTTATGATTCTCTCTGTCAGAAGTACTTTTAGAACCTAATGGTTGATAAACAAAGCGAAGCTGTTAAAAATGTGAAAATTTAGTACAGATTTAGTTATGGCGCTGGTACATCTTCCCAAATGAATAAAATTCAATCAATTGACATTGTACCTCTTACTCTATCAAACTGAAATGTAATATACTTGTCTCTTTCTTCAATTTCAATTTATAATTGACAGAAAGAGACAACTAATTTGATTTCAGTTTGAAAGAGTAAAAGGTAAAATTTCAATCAACTGAATTTCATTAAATTGAAAAAGTGTGCCAATGTCATTGTAACTAAATTTAGTACATGTGAAGCTTTCATGAGAAAGTACTCAGCAAACTGTTAATAAAATAACTGAAAATTGATGAGCATAACTGAGACATTTTTCAAAAACATTTTAGAACATTATCAAGAATTATTAATTTTAGTACATGCTTTAATGAAGTGCTAACGTTTTTCTATATGAATGTTTTGCATCTATTTCAGTTCTTGATCATAAACTTTTTCTGAGCACAGCCTTAATTTTAATTAAATTAAAGCTTGAACTTTAGTACTAAAAAGTACCAAGTAAAGTACTTCGTAAAAGTACTTACTTTAACTTTAAATTTAGAACCTTTATTTTCATTCTCATTACAAATACTCAAAATAGCACAATAAATGCAGCATAAAAACGGAAAAAATACCTTGATTTTTGATCCCTCTATTATTTGTTTTTGAATTTTTGTAATATTTTTTAAATATCACGAATTAAATGTTTTTTTTATATTATTAAGAATTAAACTAGATATTATTTTTATACATGAGATAATATGCATATTTAATACACAAAATAATTCACTATACAAAGTAAATTTCACAGATCCGAATTCAAACAAGATCCTGTACTAAAAGTATAACGTTTAACGCTACAATAGGGGAGACCGGGGTAGAATTACCCACCAAATGAAATTTTTCATTGCGTATAATTTGTACAAAAAATGTTTGTATGAGGCTGATAAATATTTCAATAATTTGGAAGGGAGGTATATATTTAGAATAAAGAGTGGTTTCCTCAATATTCCTTCGCAGGCAAACTATAAGATAACACTATCTAATATCATACGTGGCTAATCTGCCCCGGTCTCCCCTATATAAAAAAAGACTTAGAGGAGTTGTATTCAATTTTTCCAGCAAATTGCAATATTCTCTTGGCCGTATTAACTAGTAAAATTTTAATTTCACATGGTATACTTCTAAGTACTAAAAATGTGCTAGAGGTAAGATAATTTTGAGAAGTGAATTTTCAAGTAATATTAGTAAAGTAGAATTGTGTACATTTTACATTAAACAAAACCAAAAATTACAGAAAAGATATTCAAGCAAAAGCAATAAATTGACTTAGTTTATTATCACACATGTACTAAATTTATTATCGTTTTTATTTCCGTATTAAACATTTTATGGGAGCAATTTTACAGTTTAGAGTTTAGTTTGGTTTAGATAGCAACAACAACAGTTACTTTAGATTTAAAATTCTTTATGACATTAATACCGGTATAAGACAAATTTTAGGTTGAGGTAATAGGGGAAATCAAGGATAAATTAGGTAAGGGATAAAGAAGACAGTAGAATATTGAAGTTTGTTCAATGAAAATTGACACACATTTTTTCTTAACTAAAATATTTATCTATCTAATTTAAACATTTTTCACAAATTATTCGTAAAGAAAAACTTTTTTAATGACTTATTTAGCCCCAGTCTCCCTTAAACCTAAAATGAGCAATATCAGCACTTCATGCATAAAAGCGCCCTTTAAAATTATCTCAACTTTCAATACATTCCTCCTAATTGCTCTAGAGGTCATAAAAAAAACGAAAATGCTTAATTTAGAATAATTCTTAGAATACTTTGGCAAAGTACACCTCAATGTTGTTGATCTCGGGGCTTTTTAAAACGTGATTTTGAAGAAATTTATGATTCAAATTTTGCATAAATTTCATTGGAAATTTGTGAATGTTTTCACTTTCCTCAGACCTTGATAAGGCGATGATAGAAAAGTTGTAGTAAATTTTGCAACTCATCGGAAAATTGTTGTGTCACTTATTAGAACACATTAGAGCTGTTATTTCATCATAAAGAACACTTGTACCCTATCACAACATATCTCTTGCCATTCTATCGCTATAATTCAATTAACTAGTCATTAATTAAGATTCTCAATGATTTCTCTTGCATCATGCTGTATGCAACGTATGCAACCTCTAATTTCCGAGGATTTTTTACACCTATTTATGCACCTTTATGCAGTATGTTAATTTCAGGTAAATTTAAATTGCAAGTGATTAATTCTATGCAACTAACATTAAAATAACGTTGAAATTAATTGGTTTTTGTGGTTTTGGGAGAGAAACTGGACATCAAATGGGATTTTAATGAGTGGAAGAGGTCTTGGTCAATTGGTAGAAAAATTTCCAGAGTGATTGGGGCACTTGTGGGCACTTACGTGAATGAATGGACGCACAGTAAGTCAATTGCAGAGTCAATGTGAAAATAGACCAGTGCACGACCAACATTCTCTTAGTAGTTTTTGTGTCATTTATATTTTCATTGCTGGAACAATTACTGCACTTGGTACGGCTTTTCGCCCACTAAACAGTTGTACACAATTTCTTGTAATTCACTCGCCTTGTGAAGATTATTTTCACCGTTAACAACCAAAAGAGTGTAACTCAATAAAAATCTGCACTAGACACAGAAACTTAATCCACAACAGTTCAGGAATTGCTGATCATTTGATAATCACACTAAACTCCGATTGAACACATGGGAAGATGGTGTTACCGTCAAAATCAAATATTTGCTATAGTGCTTCACGTTGGAGAAAAAAATCCACCGTCTTGAGATAAAAACTGCGAAAGGCGTTGCTTATGTTAATTGCTGTTCAATTCTTGCACACATTTAATACCTCAGTGGAAATTAAGTAAATTTAAGTATACACTAGAGTCGAAAGTTGCTTTAAATTCCACTCACTTCATCCCAGGAAAAATTGTTAGTCAAATAATTTTCAGATTTATCAGAAAAAAATCACCACGTCAGAGATTGAGGGAGAACCACGCAAAAGACTTTGATTTTTTTTGAGCACAAAAATAAAAGCTGGAACCGAGACTCAACTCCGTGAGATGCCACACGATGGCAGCTGCTCAGGCGAGAACGCTGAAACTGACTGACCCGCTGGAGTGTCTCACTCTCTCGCATCGTCTCCAGCAATCCGGCTTCCCCACAAGTCGCCGCGCCTCCTCCTCCTCCGGCTGGCTCAAGAGTGGCTCTAGGAGTGGGGAAATCATGAAATTTTGTGCAATTTTGGAAAAAATCGCAATTTTTCAATTTATATCAAAACTTTTATCGAAAAGAATTTTTATGATTGTTCCCTGAACTTTATGATTTATCCCAAAAATGCTTAGTACAGAAATCATTATATATATAAATTAGTACAAGTACTAATTTAACATTATATATCCTCTACTTTAAGCTTACATATGCACACTAGTGATTTTTTGTATGTAAAAAGTGTTTACTACAATTTTAGTACAAAATTAAAGAGACATTATATTACACAGAAAAAAATATTTTGTAAAATTGTTCGTAAATGTTTGTGAAATCCTATGGAGGAATTACGAAATGCTCGTGAATCATATAACCCAGAAACAAGTTCGTAAAATTTTGTAATTTTTTCACAAGCATTGTTCGTAAAATGATCATTCAACGAACATTTTTTGTACTTTTACAAACATTTGTTCGTAAAAGTTCGTAAACATACAAAAACTGTTCGTAAAATTTTGTCATTTGTTTGACAAACAAAAATTTACGAACAAATGACAAAATTTTACGAACATTTTTTGTGTGTTTATGAACATTTACGAAAAAATGTTTGTAACAATACAAAAAAATGTTCATCAAATGATCATTTAACGAACAATTTTTGTGGGTTACACGATTCACGAGCATTTCGTAAGTCTGCCATAGGATTTCACAAACATTTACGAACAATTTTACAAAATATTTTCTTCTGTGTAGAGTAAGAAAATTATAAATAAATTAATTTAGTGTTTTTGAAGTATTGTACATTTTTTAATACCTAATCTAATATTAATTCACGTTTAGTACTGTTTTTCAGGTTGACGAATGCCTTTTATGTTTAGAAAATAGTGCAAAGAATTTGTAAAAGGAAAAGGAGGGTAGCATAGTAGTCTAAAAATATTTAGGAAGAGCATATTTCCCGGCCAAAAATAACTATGTAGACAATGAAAGTGACAGTGAACTATGTACTTTTCTATAAGTTCCATAGACGCTAATAAAGGATTAATTAATTCAGTTTTAGAACAAAGCAAGTTTTAGTTTAGTACAAGTAGATTTCAACTGGTTTTCCGCACAGACAATATTAACCATTATCTGTCAACTATATACTTAAAGCGTGATCTATTAATTTTTCACGTAAAACTCGTTTGGTACAGTTTTAGTACAAAATTGGTTTTAATTAGATTTTTGCAGATTTCAACTGATTTTTCCTTCACAAAATCTTGAAATGTTTACTTTCATTGCATTGAAATTCTTCGGTTTTTTATGTATACACATTCAATTCTATTATTTTTTTTAGTACGAACCTTAGTAAAAATTAATTGAAAATTTATCATTATCTGCTAATATTTCTAAGCATGCAATGATATGCATTTCTTAAAAATTTATTTTATATTAAGCTCAAGAGAATAATTTTAATTTATCGAATTTATGTACTTATTTCTTTTAAATAACTTCATACTATGTGACATTCAGAAATCATTTTTAGTACAAGATTGTTTTGAAAGTAAAACATACGATACTTAATTTTATAAGCAACTAATTATTATTATTCATTTAGTTTTATGAATATATTTCCCTGTTTCGAGATCGACTTAAAATAGTTTCGATTAGTCACATGCAATTAGAAAAACCAAATTAGTACTAAAAATATAAGTATTGTGCTTAACACTTATCATCTGCAATTTTATTGAGATCTTCTATTTCAGTAAGGAAATACTTAACTGCTTAACTTTTAGCACACGTTCCTTTTGAAAACAAATATTTGAGATTTACTTATTTTCTTAATTATACTACTTTTTTATTTAGTACTTCGTATTTAACTATGAGTGTGAAATTTTTCTAGCTTTTAATCTAATAAAATAATACCTCACATTTTCTTCAACTGTATTGTTCTTAATGAGTATTTTTTAACAAAATCTCTTAGCTAATTGCATGGAATTTATGGTTTATTTTTACTACTATATAAGTCGACAATGGATGTAAACTTTGTTTCTTCATATTGTGGCGGTATTACTTGTGGCCTCTTCGCAAAAAACCTCACAATGTCACAAAATGATCTTTAAAAATCTCAAAATTAAAAATATATGATGTGTTTTAAAGTAAATCGTTTTTTTAGATTTTGGAATTATTTTCTGGCTAAAATTGCGACAAGACCATAAATAAAGACAGACCACAAGTAATAGAGTATTGCTAATAGCAGGGACCTCTCGACATTTTATTTTTTCCATACGTTTTTGCATAGTTTTTTTTTTTTTTTTTTCACAATTTCGCAATATTTATTTACAATCTGTCATCTACAAGAGACATTTAGTAAATTTTTCAAGCAACAAAAAAAGAAAAAAAATAACTATATACAATATTGACCACTGTCGTTATTGCATGATTTTTCGCACACTATGTCAAGTTGAATATCTTGACACTAAACCACCACTGCAGGCCACCTCGAAGGGAGGTCCAGTGGATCAAAACGTTTAAGACGTCTATATCGCCTGAAAGCTGGCAGGTGCTGTGCTAAATCGTTTTGGTGGCATTCAAGCTTGTTGATGTAGCGCGGGCTAAGCCGAAGAATCTGTTCCTTCACAGAGAGCACATGTAGATCACGATGAATTACGTCGTTTTTTATGTACCAATCAGCATTTGCCAACTTCCGCAAGACTTTCGATTGATAGGCTTGCAGCATCTTTAAATTTGATTCACTGGAAGTACCCCATATTTGGATTCCATAGGTCCAAATAGGAATAATAATAGTCTTATACAACATGACCTTGGATCTCAGTGATACAGGGGAATTTCTGCCGATCAGCCAGTAAAGATTCCGCTCCTTAATTCTCATTTGTGCAATTTTTGTTTTAATATGGCACTTCCAATTCAGTTTCTTGTCAAGGTGGAGGCCAAGATACTTGACTTCGGATTTTTGGGGAATAGCGACATTGTTTAGTCTGACTACCGGGCAAGTTCTTCGTTTTAGGGTAAAGGAGACATGGACGGATTTACTTTCATTAACTTTGATTCCCCATTTATTGAACCAGTCTTCGAGAGTGTTCAAATGCTCCTGGAGCTCACGTGAGGCTGTATTTGGATTGACATGTGTAGACAAAAGTGCTGTGTCGTCAACGTAGGTTGCGGTTTTAATGTAATTTGAAGTTGGAAGGTCAGCCATGAACAACATATATAGTGTAGGTCCAAGGACACTACCTTGCGGGACTCCTGCTCTAATTGGGCGAGGCGTTGAGAGGACTGATTGGACTTTCACGTGAAAGAATCTGTTTTCCAGATACGATTCTAAGACTTTATGAAATCTTTCAGGAAGTTTCTCTTTAATTTTGAAAAGCAATCCTTCATGCCAAATTTTGTCAAAAGCCTGTGCTATGTCCAAAAAGACCGCTGAGCAATACTTTTTCCCATCCAAGGCTTCCTGTACTTCAGCAACAACCCTATGAACTTGTTGAACTGTGGTGTGAGTAGCTCTACATCCAAACTGATGATCAGGAATTAGGTTTCGTTCAGCTAAGACAGGTGACAAATCCCTCATGATCACTCGCTCGCACAATTTAGACAAGATTGGAAGAAGGCTTATAGGCCTATAGGACGCCACATCGGTTTCGTTTTTACCAGGCTTAGGAATCATACGAATGGACGCAATCTTCCAAGACTTAGGGAAATATCCCACTCTAAAAATTGCATTAAATATGTAGGCAAGTAGTCTTATGCAAACCAGAGGCATACTTTTAACCATTTTGCCTGATACTCCATCAAGGCCAGGAGATTTTTTGACATTTATTGTAGTTTTTATAAGAGCACTTAGTCCTTTGACAGAGCATTTAATTGGAAATTCATCAGAAACAAAAAGGGAATTGCCATTTTTGAGATCAGCAGAGGCCTGAGGAGGATCAAAGACCTTTTCTAAGTGTGAAGCGTACAATTCCGCTTTTTCTTCTGAGCTTCTAGCCCATAGCCCACAATCCTTTCTGAGAGGAGGATCTGGAAGTTTCGGTCTTTTGAGATTTCTTGCAGCTTTCCAAAGAGAATAATCACAAGATGCGTCAGGAGATAGGTTGCTCAAGAAGTTGAACATTTGATCGTCTCTTAAACTTTTTAAAGCAATTTTAACAGATCTGGTAAGAGCATTCAGTACTTTCTTGTCTTTTGGATCTCTAGTGAGTTGAAATTTTTTACGAGATGCTCTCTTACGAGCCAGCAGCTCTCGCAGGGGATTTTGGAGATTTTTCACTGTGTTTCCAGCAGATTTTGTTTTGGGAGTTGCATCAACAGCTGCGTTGCAGAGCATTTCAGTAAAAATCACAACAGCTTTGTCTATTTCATCAGGTGTTTTTAGGCGGATATCCAAATTGCATCTCTTCTCAAGAAGTTTCGAGTAATTTTTCCAATCTGTCCTCGTATTTGTGATACCCACTGTACCATTGCAGCTTATGGATTGTGAAGCTAAATTCACTATGACCGGAGAATGGTCTGAAGATAGGTCAAAGCATGGCTCGGCAAACGTCATCTTATCACTGATATTCTTTGTGATTGCAAAGTCTAATAAGTCTGGGATTTTCCTTCTGTCTGTAGGCCAATAAGTGGGTTTCCCTGTTGAAACACAGTTTAGTTTGTTGGAACATATTGATTTATATAAATTCATTCCTCTAGGATTGCAGAGCCGAGAGCCCCAAAATGTGTTTTTGGCGTTAAAATCTCCACCCACAAGGAATCTGGCTCCGAGTGTTTTGAAGAAACCAGAGAATTGATCTTCTGTGATTGAAAATCTTGGAGGAAAATAAACTGATGACAAGGCAAAACCCCCCATAATGTCATGGACAAAAATGCTAGTTGCCTGTAAATGTTTTTCGCATGCACTCTGCAATTGATAGTGTTTAATGCCTCTTCGAATAATAATAGCTGTGCCCCCATGAGCCTTTTTGTCTGGATGGTTTGTGGAATAAGTGATATACCCTCTAATGGCAAAAAAGTTCTTATTGGTGAAATGAGTCTCGGAGATCAGCATAACATCAATGTTTTGTTCGCGTAAAAAAGCTTGGACTTCTAATTTATGCTGGGAAAGTCCATTGGCATTCCATAAAACAATTTTAAGACTCATGGTTTTTTGATAAGTTCACGGATTGAGAGTGAGAGAGATTTGATGCTCTCTTCCATTGAATTTTGTCTTTTTATCATTTCTGATAAGTTCGCTTGTAGTGTGGTCATGTTTGCCTGAGTCATCATCAATAGTTTCATAACCTCATTCATACTGATTGATTCACTCCCGGAATTTATTGGATTTGGTTGATTCTTATTGGCCGTCACATCAGCATAAGATTGCTGTCTTCGCGTATTTTGTTGCGGGGTAGGTTCCTGGTCGCGGTTTCGATTTAATCGGTACTTATTGTTTTCTATTCTTTGTTCACGTCTCTGGCGCGGATTCATTCTCTCGAGAAATTCGTGATACACAACGCAACCCCTCCAGTTCGCAGTGTGATTTTCTCCGCAATTATTGCATTTTTTCGCGGATGCATCCTGTTTATCCGCGGGGCAGCTAACGGTACTATGACGGCCGCTACAAATAGCGCAAATAGAGGTCAATTTACACCTGTTTTTTGTATGCCCAAATTCCTGGCAATTAAAACATTGGATGGGGCTTCTTCTCCTATGGGGTTGCTCCACTTCGACGACAAGATGCATAAAGCGTTTCATATTGTAAATGGGATGAGTTTTGTTCGCGGGAGCGTCATCGACATTTAATTCGACCATGAATACACTACTTTTTTCTCCTCGACGATTAAGAGCATTAGATACTCTTCTGGGGTTGAAACCCAAGGCGATCAGTTCACGGCTAACACAGTCAGGACTCATGTTAGGGGGGATTCCTTTAATAGCAACTTTCAGAGGACGTTCGCTCTTTAGTTGAAAGGTGTAATAAGGCGTTTTTGCGGAATCGAAAGCTTTTTGAATTAATCGGTATTCATCAACAGTGGACACCTGAAGCCTAGCTTCTAGCCCACCCCTCAATATTTTTATATCATAGGTACTTATCCTGAGATGTTTCATCAGATCATTGAGAGATGAGATGTATCGCTCCTCTCGGACATAGAAGGGCTTCGGTTTTTCAGTTCTGGCAGTTTGCTGATTCGTGGAACTCGGAGAATTTATGTTTTTCTTTGTCGCAAGAGAGCTGAACCGATTTGAGGTCGATATCGGGGTGCCATTTAAAACAGGACTGTTGGGTTGAAGATTCCGGGTAGATTTTGGGCTTCGCTTCCTCTTGACTGTACGGTAGATATCAGCGCCCGTTGTTGTAAGAGGAGTATCATCATTTCCTGCTGAGGAACCCGGTGTGGGTGGGGCTTGCTCAGTTGGCATGACGTTCAGGGGGCTTGCGATGGAGGTTCCTTCCTGGGGCAAGCCCCAAGTTGAGGTTAGATCGTGCGTATCAATGGTTTTGGAGTCTAGGTATCACGGTAAGAAGGGCCAAAAGATTGACTGTTTCCGTGACACCCTTAGACTGCAAGAAAAATTGCCCAAGGGCCTCAAAGAAGATGGTTTTAGGAAAATTTGTCTCAAAATCCAGACGATGTGAAATTTGGTAGATCACTTGCCTGTCAAAGTTGACAATCGTTTTTGCATAGTAGCACTGAAGACTATTGGCAAGTTTTTTCCTAGAGAGAATTGACTTATCAGTCTGATATATTTCGAAATCGTGCATTAAAAGCTATCTAAAAATACATATTTCATAATGTTCGCCGAAATTATACAAGAACTATAAGCAAATTTGTTTAAGTCGCGGTGCAATAGCTGCAAAATTTTTACAAGGAAAAGTGAAAAATAGCTTCACTTCTTTATTGGGCTTGATGGGCCCTGCCTAATAAAGTATTCTCTAAAATGTTGTCCCTCTGAAATTCTGTATATTAAGTTTCATTCAAAATTTTAAAATGTAATACAGGAGTGCAAAGAATATTTTCTGCTGAATAAACAGAAAAAATATATTTTATACTTTTAGTACAAAAAATGTTGCAGAATTTCCACTTAGGAAAGTCATTACAGGGAGTTTTGCTTTGAGGGACAATGAACAGAATGACTTTCATATAAATTGCCTACAATTCTGTATGGAAATTTTTTTCATGCTGCCAATTTGAAATGCATTTCTTCTGACATTTTTAGCACAGCGGATTGTCCAATATATTAGACAATCAGAGAAATAATGTTTAATTGATTAATTTAAAATTATGTTGTGTTTTTCACAAGGATTCATGCAGAGAGAGTATGATCAGTAGAATATTTTAGTACATGTACTAAATGTGTAATTAACATAAGAATTCATTATATTGCTTTAGTGTCTGTAATTGTTCTTTAAATGTTTTTTTTTTCAAAATTTATGTTGTCAGAAACTTTGGAAAATTTGATGAAACTTTCAAACCTGTTCTCCAGTGTCTATTTCTCCAAATCGTCCTCTTTCCCGCGGCAACGATACCAATATGCGGAACATTTTACGCGCCACAAACACCCCGACTTTTTGGTGCTCTTAGCCACGGCATCATCTCTGACTTCCATCGAGCAAAAGTTGGTATCTTCGGTGAAAACTACCATAGATTGCGTTCGTCTTGGAGGGAGCAAAGTCACAAACAGAGTGATTTGCAACTGGAGACTGTAGTTCGCGATGGTCGAACGTCTGTTTTTGTCTTTTAGTCGCATGACGCATCAACATGGCTCTAATGAAAAAATTCTCTAAATTCCATTCATAGTGCCACAATAAGAATATTTCACTCGCAGGGTTTCATTTAGTAAGCAGTAAAAGGGTCATGCAAATATTCAAAAGTCATTGAGCTGAAGACAAAAGTATCAGAAGCATCGGAAGGCTATCGACATCATTGGGACAAGCCCACAAATGGTGCTTAATTTGATTAGCTGTCCATGGAGGTCAGAATCGTTTGAGATATTCCATCTGGTTGGGTGGATTAGGAAGAAAAATCGACGAACAAGTCAAATTGCTATTTTATGGATATCTAATTGAATTATTCAAATGCACGCCGTTTTATTTACACTTCAAATTAATTAGAATGACTCTCTGTGGCCACAATAAAAGCCAATTTTGTAAAAAGACTCAACAAAGAAAAAGTTATAGGAGATAAACATATTTTACTTATTGACTCGGATGTCTTTTGTACCAAACTCGGAAGTCGGAAGTAGATTGAGAACAGAAGAACTTATTCATAACTTATGTTGCAAATAAAATTTCGTTAGTCTATTGAGATCTTATTTATACAGTTGATATTCTCAAACAAGGAAGAAACAAGTCTTGCTGTAAATGTGCTGAAGTTGTTCTTTCTTTCCTCAAGAGAACTGTTAAATCAATTGAGATAAGAATGGAAATATCCATTTGTTTGTACAGTTTCTCATTAGACGAATGAATGGAAAGAAAATTGCTGTTTAGATAAAAAAAAAACTTCAAATGCAGTTAAAGAATAGCTTTTTGGGTTTTTCTTGAACTCTCCAGATGATGTTCCAATTAACAATCTCTTGCATGACTCAGTCCACTTGTTCAAATTTACATCGTGACACAAATTCTCTGTACAATTGCTTTAAAAAAAAATAAAAATTCCTTTCGACCGAATTTAGTCGCAGCTTCCGCTTTAGAGACATCAAATAAACGCAAGGAAATGTAAAACATTTTACTTTTTTTTAGTACTAAAAACAATTTTTATGATACAATTAAAGTACCTGCAACAGTAACTCCAATTTAGGATTTCTCCAGACTCTTAACGCAACTTAATAATTGCAGAACATGTCCCATCTGTTTTATTAAAATTCTTTAAATATCCGGGAAATCGCTTAGAATCACTTCATTGATAATTTGGGTGATAAGTGGATTGTTCTATGTGAATTTGATTTTCACAATTCATGCATAATTAAATTGACTATCACGATTTCAGCAACAAAAATATAAAAAGCAATCAATTAAAAAATTCAGGAATCAATTTGAAGTTGTTAAATATGAATCTTCCCAGAAATAGACTAAATTAATGCGAATTTTCATGAGAAAATTATAATTAAACACTAAAAAAAAAATTAAATAATCTCGGTTCAGATTCTTTCACCAAAAATTACCAGTTTAGGGCAGTATCACATTGACAAATAAAATAAAGATCATTATTCAATAATATTGAAAACATTTTACTATTTTTGTTTTGTTTAAAGGGGTTTATGGTCAGTTTTCAGCCGTTTACTGAAAAAAATATAAAATATTTATTCTTCATTTCAAATTTTACTCGTCCTGCTAATTTACAGATAAAAATTTGTAAATTGAAATTTGTTTGAAGATTAAATCTCTTAAAAAGCAAGTTAAATCAATATTTTTTGTTAATTTATTCCAGTTTTTTACTTTTTATTTTTTTTAATAATAATAATCTCTTTTATCATCTGCAGCTGCCGCCGACTTCACAACCGACTTCATCGGGCAAGACTGCAGAAAATCCCGAATCATTAGTCCTATAGGCCGTTACATAATTTGTACAATTTAATGAATTAAGGATAAAAAAGAAAAACAGTTACATTTACAGATAACCTCTCAATATTCATTCAAACAATTTATAGAATTTGCACAAAATAATTTTCTTTAAAATACCTTTGAAAATATCTTAAGAAACACATTCCATCTTATTTTTGGGGAGTTCGTAAAAACATATAATGGGGAATGTATTAATATTTCGGACATGTTGCACAATAAGCATCATTTTCCTGGCCATTTTCCTGATTTTGAAGTGTATTATTTTAAATATCAATTGATTTTTTGTAACTACTTTTCAGGAGTAGTGTCTGTAATCTTGAAAAACATTTTATCACCTTTATTTTTCTAAGTACATTTGTTCTTAACGTTAAGAAAAACTTGACTAAAAATAAACATTGTTTTGAGTAATATTATATAAGACACCTGATTAGGGCCTTGACAGACATGAGGATTAGCCGAGAGACGGCTTAGAGTAATTATATTAGAAATAATAGTTAAAGTGCATTTCCATCATTTTCCACTAAGTCGCCTCTCGGCTTAAGTCGTAAGTATGTCTAGAGCATTATAGAATAAGGACAGAATCACATTAACAGTAAAATACTCACTGTATTTCGTTAATTTACGCATTTTCATTGCAATTTTTGCGCTAATTTTCTATTACCGTATTACCTTATCTCATACTCGGTGGCACTAGGTGAAAATAATATAAGAAAATTAAAGAAATAAAACGAAAATGCGATAAACGGTGACCAAAAAAACTGTACGATTAATTTCTCGCATACAATTTTTTTTGCTCACCATTTATCGAATTTTCGTTTTATTTCTTCAATTTTCTTATAATATTTCCGCCTAGTGCCACCGAGTATGAGACGTATGAGATAAGGTAATACGGTAATGGAAAATTTGCTTAAGAATTGCAATGAAAATGCGTAAATTAACGAAATACGGTGAGGCTACGGCGAGCATTTTATTGTCAATGTGATTCTACCCTAAATGTAATATTCGAGGGAAATATCGTACAGCAAGGTTCTTACCTTCTGAAACACTTCCAAGGCCTTTTTCACAAATTTTGCAAATATCTTGCTGTCGAATCCCTTTCAAATTACTATCTTCTGGAATAAAAGGCATTAATAATTCAGTACGGTTAACTGCACTTAGTTTCATAAGCGAAAGGACTAATAAATTCTAGAAGACTATAAGGCCTAGTTTCTCTTTAATATCCCATTTAATCGGCATTGACCGATCGCTAGGATCGGTCTATGGTCTGGACCGATTTAATCCTGATCGCTAAGATCGGTCTCTGGACTTATTTAAGTCCTGGAGCAGCCGAATCATAAGGGAAAGTACTCTCCCTTCAAACATTCGTGCCTTCGCATAATGTAAATTTTCTTTAAGTTTTCCTAAGAGACTTAAGAGACTTACATATTTCTATTAAATATTAGTTAACTAATTTTACTAAATTTACACTATTCGAAGGCACGAACGTTTGAAGGGAGAGTAATTTCCCCTACTGATTCTACGTCTTTTTTATATTTGAATATTTCTAATATATTATATTTCAAAAATTCCAGAGTCTTTCATTATCCCTGATGAACTAACGGTTGAGTACCCTTCACAATTTAAATTCAGAGCTAATGCAATTCATGATCCACTTCACTTTCTGCAAACACAATCACTTGCAAAGTAAGTGTTTTCGCAGCATGCTGTCCAACAACGAGACAGCCTGATCCGGTGTCTAGGAAAGCTAAATAAAAAGCAATCAAAAACACTCTGGAGGAACATGATAATTTCATGTTAGTCTGCGAATGGAAGAAATAAATATGCTAGGAATTATCAAAATCACTATTGTATGCCGTGCAAGAGATAAATGCCTCTGGCTTGGAGAATGTCTGGGAGCTCTATGACAAAGGGAACTACTCTGACTCAGAGGAAGACACTCTATACTGGAGTTTTCTACCTTAGCCATTCATATGCGACACTTTGTTCCGTGAATAGGGAAATGTCGCACATTTTACCAACAAATTGCACAACAAACACTGTTGCTCCTCACTTTCTCAATTCGTCACAAGAAGATTTATTGCTAAATTTGAGACAGGAACACTTCATTGAAATTTGCTCATTTTGGTTTCCTTTGACGTCATCGATAATCTATTAAGTCACCTTGGTCGGTTTAAAAATTTTTAAGAGTTGCTTCAGCCTAATAAGATGAGTCATCAATCAGTAAGAAATTCACAAAACTATTGCTGATCATACGAAAAAATACTTTTAGGTGAGGGTGGAGCAGTTCCAAGCATGAATCGCTTTAGGAAATATAAAATTTTAAGATAGGACAGAAAAACCTAATTTAGAAAATGATCCAGGCATGATTAGGACGAGTAAGGACATGTGCGTATGCAAACCAGGGAGAAATTTGGTTGAAAAAGGGGAACGGGTGGTAGGCTTAGATCTCGTATCTGACCCTCTCCTAAGAGCTCACAGATCCTAATAATTCCTTTATATTTGATTCACTCGCTGATTACTTATACAGGTTTGAAACCTAAGGTTTAGCCACATGGTTTTTTCTTATAATTTAAAACATTTTGGAAAAAAATTACTTAGGAATTAATTAAGGGCAAATGATCTATTAAGTTCTAAAAAACCAATAAAATTGGTTGCTATTTAGGATTTTGAGACCTTCGGGATCTGGGCTAAACCTCTAGTCTGAAAACCGCTTTACTCAGCCTCTGACCCTATCGGATTATGATTCTTTTGGAAGTATCGTTGATGATCTTTTTTATTAGTGTAGCTTAGTCTTTTATTAATCAAAAAATAAATTTTACTTGTGTTTTAGCTTTGCTGAGTTTCTACAATAACACCTAAAATTAGTTTTTCTTCAGTTTTTTTTTATCTTGGTCTTAAATGATCATCAGCTGCCACCCTAAAAGTAAAATTTTCTCTAAAATCCCACTCTTTAAGAAATTAGGAAAGTTGAATCATACTGATAAAGCTTAGATCCAATAAGGTTTAAGTGAACTGCAATATACTAGATACAATTGCAAAATCCTGTTATCATGACTTAATTCTAGAATTACTTGTAAATTTATTTTTCCTTAAGCGAAAATCTGAATTTCCAAAAATCAGGCTTTAGCTTGGCTGGCTTAGCTTAACTTTCGCTTTAATTTAGATTAATAAATTATTTCAATTAATTCATGATTCCAGAATATTATATTTTCTGATCTTCCAGTTCTGAAATGTATCCCCATAGCCCTCATAGCCAAAACTTAAAGCAAAGCCAAGTTAGTCAAATCCTTAACTTGATTAGGCTTAGTGCAATTGAGTTTCAATTCAACAACATTTGTGATTTAATAGAGTCCTAGCTCAACTTAAGTTTTTTTTTGGTCAAAGCGTAGTCTTTGTTTTAATTTCGATATTTCAAAATTTACTTAGTTTCAAATTGTTATTCAAGGAGTCAAAACTCTTAAAAAAGGGTTTTGTAATGGTAATCCAACAAACAAAAAATATTTATCTTACCTGTTTTTCTGCTAAGCTTACATGAGCTTTAGACTGAAGGTTTACCTCATATCCCGAAAGATTTGTAATTCTAAATCTAAATTATGAATCAATTTTAGAGATTTTTAAAAATAAAATGGAATCCGAAGTCAAAATTTTCTAAAAAAAATCTTTTCTAATCAGAAATTAGACAAGTTAAGCCATATATGGCTAAACCTTAGGTTTAAGGGCATCGACAGACCTACGGCTTAAGCCGACAGACGAATTAACGCAATTATTCAAAATAATGTTTAGACTACATTTCCATAAAGCTTCTGACTAAGCCGCTTTTTTGGCTTGAGCCGTGAAACGGCTTGGTTAGTAAGAAACTGATAAGAAATCGGTATAATCATTATTTTGATTATAATTACATTAAGCCGCTTCTCGGTTTAAATCGTAAGGTCCTTGACACACTTAGGACTTAGGCCGAGAGATGGCTTAGTGGAAAATGATAGAAATGCGGTTTAACCATTATTTCGAATATAATTAGATTAAGCCGTCTCTCGACTAATCCTCAAGTCTATCAAGGCCCTAAATGTGTCTACGGCATAATACTGCCATAGTCTCTAGCTTTATTTCACATAGCTTCACTAAGCTTTCGTTAAGCATTAGATCCAATTTATTTTCGAACAACTTAGGACTAATATGGCGTAAGTTTAACTTTAGCGGTTATAATTTATCCTTCTTTTTAATTTGGATTTATTAAAATTTTATTTAGTGATTAGAAAAATAAAAATTTCTAAAAAATAATTTTGCATTGTTAATTTATCTCTAAAGACAACAACCACCCATTATTCGTTTTCTACATCATGTTACTATGCGTTAAGCTTATCAATAGAAGAATGTTTATTTAGGTAGCTCAAGAGGAAAGCCCAACCATTAACCACTTCGATTTAGATCCATTAAAAACCGTTCCATCAATTGCGGAACAAAATTTTAGAGGGACAAAGACGTTTCAATTAAATGGCTCAAAATTATCTCGTCAATGTCACACGACGAGGAAGTTTTACAAAATTGTCGATTGCCTTTATCGAATCCCCCAAACAGTGAAGGAATGATATGGGGATACTTGAGTACATTTGATTTCACAAACCACTTGGCCCTCTTGCTGTCGATTGGACAATCTTTCACGATAGTCATTCTCGTCAAATACGATAAAGCCGATATCCAGTCCAAACTGGATTTATCTCAATTAACAGAGGTATTCAGTGATTGAGACAAATCAGTGGATTTTTCTCACAAAACTCAAAAGCACGCTTACGTAAGATGCTTTAGGTGTTGCTCCGGCAGACGTCACGAGACCAAAGAATAGCCTTATCGATGTCTCCTTGTACGATTGATAATGCTAAATGTTCAGAGATCGCACCTTCCGGTAGGATAGATATTTGCAAAACAGCAAATCTTCTGCATAATTAACAATTCAATGAAATCCCTCAAAGCGTCTTTATGGTTCCCCGACTTAATCCATGGGGCTTTGTTAATGGTAGCCCATCTTTATCAGAAGATTCCCATACCACTGTTTCCGGCTTAGTCGCAAAAGAAATCCCACGGTGAATGTGCAAAAAAAATTTTCAGTTATATTGGCACACGTTCACCATGTCGCGTATCAAAGTCCCCAAAAGTGGTACAATATAAAATTAAATTAGCTCACCAGCAGAAAATGATGTATTGCAGTCAATTGACCAATATAATTGAGATTATCGCAAAAATTTTGTTTTCTTATCTTAAGGCGCAAAAATATGGAATAAACTCGCAGAAATGTTGCGCAAGCCATAGAAGTGGTCACTCATAATTAATCTATCTATGGAAAAATTCTCAAGCACCCAAAAAAGCAGCGAAAGTTTGTTTGTTTTTTTGTGAGAAGAAACTTCGTCGCTTTCTTCAGATACTTCAGTGCTCAACAAAGAGGCTTCTGTGCCTCAAAAGAGCTGCGGACGGATAAAAAAAAGTAATGTGAATGGCACAGTTTAAGATGAGAAAGAACAATTTAGGAAAAAGCTTTTTTGGCTCCAATATTCCTGAGCGACAGAGTAATAAATTTTATTGTTGACAGTACTGGCATAGTTTCCGTTAAATTAATATTGGCTTAAATATTAAGATAATATTTTTATAATCAAGTGTCTATCTTTGATACTATTACGTCAAGCATTAATTGAGTTCAAAGTCTTTTTAATTATTTTTGAAATAATTTAATATAATCAATATAGTGCTCCATAAACATTTGCATAGACTTTTAGGGGAATTCTGTAACAGTATGACAATATCATATGACAACTTTAAAAATATTTATATGGTAAATATGGAAAGAGTTATCGTAAATCAAATTGATATCAGTTACTAAAAGTTTTATAGAGCACCTTCCAATGGCCATTCGATGCTCACTGGTCTTTAATGCTGTCCTGTTCCCGAATTTGTCATATAACATTGGCATATGATTAGAGAATTCCCCTACTAGGTTGACATGACAACTTATTTTCGATACTATCGACTGTCGATTCTGAAAAATTTAAACGATAGCAAAACTTCCTGTAACTGATATAGTTATTTATCAACAGTCACATTTTTTTTTAAAGAATGTCACAATGAATGGCCCAACAATGCGCAAGAAGTCAACATTCTCCTAATGGATAGGGGAGATATAGATTTATCGATACTATCGAATCGATAGTGTCGAAAGTTACCATTCCACCTCTGGCATTCTGAATCGATATGTACTTCATGCGGTAGTAAGATTTTATCTATAAAATCCTTGAAATAAGGGGACGTAGGATACGCAAAGGTGGGTCCACATATTTATTATTTATTTATTATTTATTTATTATTTATTATTTATTATTTATTTATTATTCATTATTTATTATTTATTATTTATTATTTATTATTTATTATTTATTATTTATTATTTATTATTTATTATTTATTATTTATTATTTATTATTTATTATTTATTATTTATTATTTATTATTTAATATTTATTATTTATTATTTATTATTTATTATTTATTATTTATTATTTATTATTTATTATTTAATATTTATTATTTATTATTTAATATTTATTATTTATTATTTATTATTTATTATTTATTATTTATTGTGCTTATGCTCGAGTCATTTTCAAGTAATTATATGTTTTGCGTTTATGCGGCCACCGCCGTCTTAGCGTTGATGACCAACCTCCGGAGTGAAAACGGTGGAAAACTACTCCTTCACAGGTTGTATATGAAAATCATTCACAGGGTACATAGTTATAATTCTTGATATATGACATAACAACATTCCCTAAACACCATTATGCAAAATTTAAAATTTAACTTTATGCTGGACCTCGAGGGATAAGTAGCGACTTAAAATTTAAGTAATTTTGTGTTGTCGCTACTGAGTTCAGTACTATGTTAGGTAAAAAATTGAATGTAAGATTAAAGTTTAGCAAGCAGGAAAAACAGTAAGTATTATATAATATGAATAATCCCACACCACATACACATGACTTTAGATTTTTTTTGCTAAACCAGAACGGTTTCTTATTTAAAAAGAAAAGACTGATACCCAAGCGAAACAAATAAAGAATAATTTTAGACTCAACATTAGTTCTTTTGTAAATTTAATATTAAAGTCGTAAAATAATACTCCCCTGTATAAAACAAGGGGGACTTGGGGCACCTTTGAAATTGGGATTTTTCACCTATTTTTAAATAAAATTGAGCCTTATCATGATATAATTTATCTACAAAAACAGGAGAAAAATCCCAATTTCAAAGATGCCTCACTTTCAAACGTGCCCCACTTAGGTAGGGGGAAGATGACCCACTTCCCCCAACCTACGGGTTAATCATGTTCCAAATGGATCCTTAACAAAATTAAAAAAAATAATAATAAATAAAACTGCATCACAGTTTTCTAAAGCTACAATCGGTAAGCTAATACCATACAACTCCAAAAAAAAATCATTTTAAGTTTGCGGAATCGGTGCAATCAATTTTTAAACCTTCAAGACAAGAGACCCTCCGTAAGTCAGCCTTAGCATTATTAACATACTGTTCATATTCCTGCCCCCATTCCATTCCCAAATCATGTTTTTTGGATTTGGTTAATTGCTCAAAAATGCTTTCTGGGCATCGCACGTTACACGAAAAGGCTGCAGCAGAATGGTAAGTATTTTGGTAAAATGGTAAATAAAAAAATCAAAAATGGTGAGTAAAAAATGCAAATTTGGTAAGTAAAAAATCAAAATTGATAAGTAAAACATCAAAATTGGTAAGTAAAAATCAAGATTGGTAAGTGAAACATCAAAATCGGTAAGTAAAAATTAAAAATTGGTAAGTAAAATTATCGAAAATAGTAAGTAAAAAAGAAAAAATTGGTAAGTAAAAAAATCCAAAATGGTAAGTAAAAAAATCAAAAATAATAAGTTAAAAATATGGTAAGTATAGAAATCAAAAATGGTAAATAAAAAAATCAAAAATAGTAAGTAAAATAACCAAAAAACGATACAAATGGTACAAGTATATTTTATAACTTAGATCTTACTTACCGTTCAATACATTTTTGTTAAATCCCTTTGAGATCTCAATACCTATTTCGCTTTAAACAAATAGCAAACACTTACCCAAATATGAAAAAAATCTTCAGAATTTTTCTAAAATTTCGTATTTTCTTTTCCAGCTTAAAAAATTTAATTTCCTGCATTTCTAAGTTAACAAAGACTAAAGCATAAAAAAAATACTGTAATAACAATATTTGTTGAATTAGTATTTTGCCCAGTAAAATATTCAAAATTGTAGGAACAATATTTCATTTAAATCAGAAATTATTCTATTTTGGTCAATAAATAACTCAAAATTGATCAAAAATCCAATTGTATATTAAATTGTCAAGTTGTTTATAACAATTTATTTATTTCTTTGAAAAAATAAACACGTTTTTTAGGATTATGCCTTTAATTAGGGAAAGGTTTTGAAGCTTCGGATGACGGAAGTTTAGCACCAATGAATCTGTCCTGGAGGGAAACTCTGTAACGCTCTGATAATGACATATGACGAATTGGGTTTGAATATCAGGAGAGCTTTTTCGAAAATGCGATTCTGTAGCCGTGACATTCCCATTTCAGCTCACGTGACATTGTCAGAAGTCACATATTTGAGATTTCTGGCAATTAAAATGACAATGAATGTTGTTAAACAAATCAACCAAGACAGACTGTATTTGCATAATATCACTAAGTAAATGCAATTCATTAAAAAATCAGTTAATTGCATTTTCGAACTCATATGATATGACAAAAAAGCTCGATTCGCATTCTCAGGTTTCGAACTCACGCGTAACAATGCCACGAAAATTACAGAATTCCCCTACTGAAACAGTATTATTTATATAGCTAATCCCATGTCTAAGATATTATGAAAATGATTGTAGATGAAATTTATTTAGGAACATGGTAAAATCGAGAGGTTAGGAACTTTTGTAATCCGAATCTTCAAACCTTTCCCTTATAATTATGAAATTATAATTTTTACTGCAAAATTTTATTATAATACTGATTAAATTAAATAAAATATAATCAATAAAAAGTAAAAAGAATATTCTAAATTGTTTAATACTAAAATAATATTTTAAAAAACTCCTCCCGTTGTTTGGACTTTTCTACACCATTAAAAGTCACCTGTTCCAGCGACGTGTTATTTAAAAGCATTCACAATAAATCACTACGCCGCAGCGATAAGAAGAGGATTTGAGGTATTTTTCGCTCATTTATTTCACATTATCTATTTTACAGTGTAATTAAAATTTTTATTTGGTATAAAAGGGATAATTTGTAAAAAGAGTTCAATATCTCGTGCGTTGGCCACGAGCCTTTGGTGTAAAATATATTTTTTTTTTAAAAATGACAGAAATGGCACAATTTGCAACTTTTCCAGATGCACATCGAGAGGTAGCGCACTTGGCCCATGGGAATTCCCCATCTGGCCAGATCCATCATCTCTGTCACCCACAGTGACCTTAACACCAAGCACTATCACATTTGAGGACTTTTTTTCCTTTTAAACATTGTTCTGTGGGGATAAGTTGTTAGTCAGTCTTTTCTTGTGGCGACCTTTAACGCGGTTAATTCACTGAGAATTTTCAAAGCACTTTTTTTTCTTTAAAGAATTGTTATTTACATTATTTATTATAAGTTCATATCCCAATGTCACAGCACTGCAACTTTTGTGGGTTTTTCCTGGTTCATTGCATATTTTTCTATTTTTTGCTCACTCACACCTTTTATCAGGCTAAAGAAACATTGTTTTTTTTTATTTATTCCGCCCTGAGCTAGTGATAATGGCAGAGTCTTTTACCGAAAAAAACAGTGACTTTAGCGCACATTAACACCCACAAATCCACCAGAGAGATTACCACAATGCGGGCTTTAACGTTTCCTGGGGAAACTTTTTTTTTGGCCCACGGGGGCCCCCCTAAAACCTTTCCACTTGCATCTCTGGCGATTCTGCTGAATCGGATGAAGTACTGGTGGTAGGTTGTTCAGGTGGATGAACTACAACTTCCTGCACTTGAGTTACTTGGGTTTCTGTACTTGATTCACTCACTGGCACAATAAATACGCGATTTTTGTAACGTTTCATCACAGAATCATAACTTGGGGGTGCAAATTCTCGGTAGGAGGGTGCAGGAGTTGGTGGAGCTGATCGTGGGGGCTCTTCAGGTTTCCTTGGTCGTCCACAGTAGTTGTCCGAACAAGCCATCACCACGAAGAATGCCACTAGAGCTACAAATGTCGAGAAGTACCAGATAATCGTAATGGTATCCATGTCTAATCCCTGCCTTGGCAGATCTTCAGGCGCTGCAGCTACCAAAGGAAAAAGGAAAACCCGTTAAAAACTGTCATTTTTTTTCAAATTTAAAATTCAGGAACTCACTTAGGAAATCACAAACCGTTGAATTATTTTCCTCCGTCGATTCCTCACCAACATTTTCGCCGGTGAATTCTTCCACGAAGAAAGCTGACACCACGTGAACGATCGCGAGCACTGGAAGAAGGCAAATGGGTGTGAAAAAATCAACAGAATTCATCCAGGTGAGGTTTATCACTCAAAAATCCAACACACCGATACGGCCAGAGCTCACTAAATTATGGATTTTATGTGATAAGTGTGATTGTGATCATAGGGGGTGATCAAGCGTTATTTTCTATGCCCTATGCTCTTAGAAATGTAAAAATAATGATTTTTTTCTAATATTTTTTAAAAAGTATTAAACAATTAAACCCAGTGATATCAAAGTTCAGTAGCAAATACTTAGATGTGGCACTTGTCGTGCGGCTGCGACTTTTTGATCAGTAAAAAATAAAATTTGGTCAGTAAAATATTAAATATGATCGGTAAAAAAACTTAAAAAAATCGGTAAAAAATTAAATTTGGTCAGTGAAAAGTCAAATTTGGTCAGTAAAAAATCAAATACGGTCAGTAAAAAATAAAATATGGTCAGTAAAAAATAAAGAATCTGGTCAGTAAAAAATCACATTTTATCAGCGTATATTTTTGTCAGTAAAAAACCAAATTTGGTCAGTAAAATAATAAAATTTGGTCAGTAAAAAATCAAATTCGTTCGGAGAAAAGTCAAATTTGGTCAGTAAAAATAAAATTTGATCAGTGAAAAATCAAAATTGATCAGTAAAAAATGAAATTTGATATGTAAAATATAAAAAAATGGTCAGTAAAAAATCAAATTTTCTGTGCTTCGAGAAGTTATCTGTATCACCTGTTGAGGCAAAGGAAAATTTTCTGTGCTTTGAGAAGTTATCAGTAGCACCTGTTTAATTTTTGTACAAAATTTACGAAAGACGAAATATGAAATACGAAATGTACTAAAATACGAAGTTTCTGCAATACGAAATGTGCAATATTTTTTATCCGGATATGCAAAGTTTTAACTTTTGTTGATTTCCTTTTAGTTTTTTATTGACTAAATTATTATTATTCACTGATCTTATTTAATTTTCCACTGATTAAATTTCACATTTTACTGATTTAAAAACAAAATTTACTGACCAAATTTGACTTTTTACCGACCAAATTTGATTTTTCTCCGACCGAATTTGATTTTTTACTGACCAAATTTTTATTTTATACTGACACAATTTTATTTATTACTGGCCAAATTTTATTTATTACTGACCAAATTTTATATTTTTACTGACCAAATTTGATTTTTTTTACTGACCAAATTTGAGTTTTTACTGACTAAATTTGACTTTTGACCGACCAAATTTAATTTTTTACTGACCATATTTTATTTTTTACTGACCGAATTTGATTTTTTACTGACCAAAAAGATTTTGCCCACTTGTGCTTGGTACGGAGGAATGCTGCGAAGCTAAAGTCAGACCTGCGTTAAAGTCAGTTCCACTTGGCTTTTGTACTAGTAAATTCAATTAAAAAAATATATATTTAACTAAATTTGGTGTCTTGACCAAGACTTCAATTTATTGACAGTGGCAGTGAGAGACCCTAGCTTCGAAATTTATTAATTGTGAGAATATTAATAGCAAAAAATTAAAGTACAGAAGCTAGAGACTGTCAATGATGGATATGGACATTTACGAGAAGATTTTCTGTTAAAAGAAAACGGTTAGCACCGGATCTACCAAGAGGAACAACTTCAGAAGTCTCCAATGAACCACATGGATCCATTTCGCAGTCCAGAAATATTGTACGGGCATCCCTATTCAAGGTAGTGAACTATTTCTATGAGGACACCTCCGGTAATCGTCAATGGCAATTTTGGACAAATTTTCTGTCTTGCCCAGAGCTTTCGGTCAACAAAATTTCCTCTGGCGATTACCGGAGGTGTCCTCATGGAAATGGTTCACCACCTTGGATACAATAATACAATAATTCTGGACTTTGAAATGGATCCATAGGATTCATTGGAGATTCCTGATCTTGTTTTTCTTGGTAGATCCGATGCTAACCGTTTTCGTTCAACAGAAAATTTCGGTCCGAAAGCTCTGGGCAAGATTGAAAATTTGTTTTTCTTCTTGAGGTAACAAAATTTCACACTGGCGATTTCCGGAGGTGTCCTCATAGAATATCCATCACGTCAGTGCATTCCAACAGTGGACCATTTCTTTCATTCAGGGTCAACTTATCCAATCTTCTATCGAATGACTTATCCAATCCTCTATCCAAGGTTAGCATATATCAGGGAAATTAAGCTAATATAGAAGGAGACCCACGATCTGAGAACACCACCGTTTTCCTCTGAAGATTGCTAAATCAACACTAAGACGGCGGAGGACGTTCTATTTCAATAAAATTTCTTTTGCTGGACAGCTTGACATCTGAAGAATTTGAAAAATGTATGATCCCAGATCCAAAACATTTTATTCAAGAACTTAACAACCCCTTCGTATTCTTTTATCTTATCGCACAGCCACAAAAAATTATCACAAGCAATGGCTATTTGTGTTTGAAAATAAGTGTAAAATTCTGATGGGGAAATATTGCGGAAAAATGAACATAAATTTGTCATTGATACCACTTTTTTGTGACGTCAACGTCTTTGATTTATTTGGGCTGCTTAAAGAATTCTTTATGAGTCTCTCTTTGGGGCAAAAGCAGCTGCTAACAAAAGAAGAACCGCCTATTGTCGCAGTTGTCTCCCCATTGAGCCCTCTGCAAAATCCCTGTCTTTACCATTGGATTAATTTCTCATTCTCAATATGCTAATTGGGATCAAAGATTGAGGTCATTTGCATACCTTTGTGCCAATTAACTCACGTGAATTATGCCTAATATGTTTTGATTTAGGACGCATTGATAAAATTCTCGTTAATTTTTATTTGCAAAAACTGCGTCACTCTTGAGCACTTTTTTTTGCAAATACACAATTTAGTTACTTATGGACATGTCCAATTGAATTATTTCATCATTATTTCCAATCTTTTAATCACATTTACGTCATTCTTCTAATACTGCTAAATCAGCCTAGGTTACTCATCATTTTGAGGTATTGCGAGACAATTTTGCGACAGTTTTCTAGCAAAAATATTGAGAGCATAAAATCATTGAAAGGATTACGGAGAACTCTTGAAAAGCTACTACTCATGCTCACTAAGAACATGATCGCTGCAAACTAGACAATTTTATTGATAATAAAATTTTATAGACTCTTCACTGAATTACTCATTGAAGAATTTTCAAGAATTGCTAATGACATTTACCTTATGAATAGAATATTCTACAAATCAACACTCGAAGCGAAAAACTTATTAATATTTGTTATTTTAAAACCACTGATAAGCGTAGATCTGATATTCTATACGAGATTTTATTGTAATTCAAGTGGGAATACCCACAAATTTAATTTAAAGTTGAAGTTAGGAAACCTAAAGTAAAAAGACTCAGATAAACTTATGAATAAATTTATACGATTTATATTAAAAATAAATAAATAAATCTAAAAATTACACATCGTGCAATTATCTTCATTTTACTGCTCGAACTCAAAGAGAGACAGCAGTTATATAATCCACTTTTTTCCAACTTTTAACACGACTAGAGACCAAACGGTAAGAGTTATCGACTTCCGGTCTTCGACGACCCCCCTCCCAATAGTCAGCATTATCTAGGACAGTATTTTTTCTTTTTCTCCCACTCTCCTCCTTCCACACCAAAAGCATGTTTTTTGGTTTTTCTCGAAAACGGCTCTTACGATTTCTTTAATTTTCAAATATGTTTTAGAGGTATAGCCAAGGCGAATATTTCATCCTTGGACACCTGTGTTCGAAAACCATTAAATATCGAATTTTCGAAGATTTAAGTTAAACCACTTTGGAGGGCATATTTTCAACCGATTTCATTAAATTTGGATTTCTTTGAAAGATTTTAAAATTTCCAACACGACTGTATTGAACTTATTCGGTCACGATGCATGAATCGGTAATAGGGTAACGTGTGGTATTTCTGGACAAGGTGCTTTTCGAAACATAATATTTTGGGACACATAAAAAATCCTATAAATATTTGTTTTCTAATTATTTTAATGTTCTATATGAAATATTAAGCTCTTAACGTATCAGATAAACATAAAACTTCTGAAATTTTATTTAATTTCAAGCGTGAAATACGCGTGAGTTGTGAGTGTCACATTCCACTTTTTACAAAACCTTCAATGTGGTCAATTTTACAGATGTCAACACAAACAGTGTTTAGTTTTTTTCGATTTAAGTCACTTTAAAAGTGAAATTTAAACTAAATTTTTATGAAAGAGTGAAGTTCAGAACTTCTACTTAAAGGTAAATAATCAGGCTCAGTGAAATTTATTTGCATAATAGCGACTTTTGTCTGTCCCAAAATACACAATTGTCCCGAAATATACCACTCTTACTTCATTACATTTTTTGCTATTTTGTATAAAAATTATGCATTTTTCAACATTTTTTGATAAGAATCTTATTCTGGATAGCATAAGGAACATAAATATTTGTATCAACAAAGAAAAAAAATATTTGAGAAGTTGTTAAGCTACTTGAAACTTGAAAGTACTAAAAAGTGTCCCGAAATACCACACGTTACCCTACACCCGTAAATCGCTTACCTCTCTTGGATTTACTTTTTATTACTGCTCGAACTCCACGGAGAGAGCAGTAATCCCTCGATTTTTTCATCCACCTAAAATTTTCACCTTCCACCCCCCGGAGACCACTTTTGTCAACAAATCTTCACGTTTCAGATGATTTCTGAGAAATGTCATCACGCTGTTTGTCCGTCTGCCCGTCTGTTCGTCCGACTGTCGCCAGCTCTAGAGGCCAAAGGGTAAGAGATAGCGACTTGGGGCCTTCGGGAGACCCCCCCATAAGTCGACCCAAGGATCGTTACATGCCCCTCATTTTCACCCCACCCCTCCCCTTCCCCTCCAAAACCATGTTTTTTTGGAATTGCTCGAAAACGCGTCGTGCGTTTTTTTTTCATTTTTGCATATGTTTTAGAGATTACCCAGGCGGACATTTCGTCCCTTGACGAAAATACCGTTGAATCATTCCTAATATCGTTTTTTCAAGGTCAAAGGTTAAAAAGACACTAGAGAGCGTATTTATCAAGCGAATTGGATTATTTTTGGGCTCGTTGGAAAGGTCTTGGAATTTTCTACGAAATTGAATCGTTTCCAATCGGTTTTGAATCGGTAATGAACCGGTTCATAACCGATAAATAATTTTTATACGAAATTTAATTAAATTACTCCTGAGGTGTATCTTGGGAAATATTTTGAGTGATTTATAAATCTGTTCAAATCGGTAATGAACCGGTTATTTACCGATAAGTAATTTAAGAAGATTAAGAATATAATTTTTATGGTTCTTTAAACTATTTTGTGGAATCTATTGAGTTATTTATGAATCGATTTGAATAGAATGTGTACCGTTAAACGGTAAATGATGCGAAAATACTTTTGAGGTAGCATCTAAATCACGAGTTCGAGCGCTTCGCAAAGTCTAGTGTGTTTTGCTACCTCTGCTACTCCTCTTTTCCTAAAAGAAACGCATTTGTTGAATTTTAAAATATCTTTTGTTGAATCTTATGAACTTTTTACAAAGCCTAAAATCATTAAATTCAAATATTTAATTGAAAACAAAGTGTGTGGCCGATTTGAGAAAATGACATCAAACTATTGAGATTACTTGAATTTTAAAAATCATATCCAATAAATCCTGTATATTTTCCAATTAATTAAAATAAATGATGCATTTCAGTCAATAATCATTTAAATAATTCAATATCATTTCTGTCTATACTAGTGTGTCTGCAACGGAAGTAGCAATTGATCCAGGTATTCAACTAATTGATGTGAAATTGATTAAAAATTCCACAAATTGCTCAAATGAATAGCTTTCAGTGAGAAATTTCTCACATTACACTGACAAATTGCACGAGAGTTTTTTTTTTACCAAGTGCGTAGAATCTTTGTGAAAATTTTGTGAGAATAAAATAAATGTTATTTTTTGCAGCTTTTTAACTCACCATTGAGCGTTTCGGGAGACATCATTGTTGCGAGGTTGATTTTCCCAAAGAAGAAAAAAAAAGAGCAACACCACCGATAGTCTTGGTGGTGCTAAAATTATACACAAATTATCGTTATCGCAATTAAACACATTTTACTAACTGATACACTCTACAGCACTCTCTTCATTCTGTGCCCTTTGCCTTGGCACACCCTCTTCTCCAAAATTTGGTGATTGCGAGAGGAAAACAAACTGAAAGGAAAACATTGTAAAAATTAAATAACAGAAATTTTTACGTAATGCCCTGAGAGTATAATAAAAAATATTTTAGAATTGACTTATTAATCTAAATATTATGTTACAAAAAAACTGGGAACTAATAAAGAAAATCTAATTGGATTGACAAAATTGTAATATTTTTTTTAATCAATTTCGTTAATTCAATTAATTTTTTAACGACTAGAGCGATTAAGATAAAAAAATTGATAAAAGATTAAAATAGTAAGAAATTGTTTAAATCTACAAATAATTTGTAGAAACTCAGCGACAGTTATTTAGAATCTCTAAAACCTAAAGTGAATAATTTTCTAAGAGAAAGACTTTAGTTTTAAAACAAATTCGATAATTTCTTTTAATTGAAAATCATTTAAAATTTTGCTAGACTTTGCAGACTTCTAAAATACATTGCAAGTCTAATAATAAAAACGAATTGAAACTAGATCTTATTTATTATTGAGTAGGTACTCCTTTCACAATAATTAGTTCTTTTATTATTTTTCACGAGGAAAATATTTTTCGTTATTAATTAAAAAAAAGATTGGATTGCAAAATATATATTTTGTCAGTAAAATGTCCCATTTTGAACGGAAAAACTAAAAGTGATCATAAATTTCCTTATATCGAATTTATAATACTGCCCAATCTGCTGCAGCCTTTTTCACGAAGTCCAAGAAAAGTAATAAAAATGATAAATATCATCGTGATCTTTGTGGCATGGACAATATTTATTAACAACAAAGTCGTAACTATTATTTAAAACAGACTCAATATTTTCCTTTAAATATTTCAATGTCGATTTATAAAACTTTTACACAAACTTTCTATTAAAATATTATTTTGAAATTCCTTTTATAGACAAAAATGCTTTTACAAAACATTATGGGAACGTTATAGTGTTCCAAAAATTAAACCCAAATCTCCTATCAATTGCATAAGGATAGATTTTAAGGAAAACTTATGTAAAACCAGCTCTAATTTGAATTTCAATCCGGATTTTAACAGAGGGTTGTAGGATAGCTCTTTATTTATCTAATTGTGAACTATATCTATAAATATATTAATTTTAAATGACTAAAAACTTTAAGTATTTTGAATAAAATGAATTGTTCAGTTGGATCACTTCGATATCAACGTTTTGCTACTCAACTAATTGGAGTTTATCAAATAAAATAACTCATTTTTAACTTTTTCCGGGCGTAACATATCAAGCGGGACAATTTCACGTTCTTTTTTTCAAAGATTAACGATCCTATCAATTACTTTAAAATTTTGGATGCCAATTTGAAATATTTTCGAAGATACAGAAACAAAGGTATAGGGGCGCAGAATAAATTTGCAAGCGCTCGTGCAAACATCCAAAACTTTTAAGTGTGTTTTCTCCCCTTCTAATTTTTACAATTTCTTCTACTAATTTGTAGAAAGGATTAAGATAAACCTTATGGACCTAATGAAACGAATAAAGGCTTATTATTTTCAAAATTAAATTCTTGTCTAATAGAACCTAAGAGGTCTTTCAAAAAAAAACATATTTTTGACATCATGATAAAGTCAATAATTTATACCGAAATAGACATTTTTGTATTTTTTTATTTAACTATGAAATACACTACCATACAGTCCAGATCTTTTTCATTCGGCTATCTATAAAGAAGATACGAGAGCATGACCAAACACTTTACCATATTATCTTAGTTGATTTCAAGGCAACCTACGATAGAATACTTGTTGTAGTCCGTTTTCGTTATTTATTGATTATTTATTTTTTAAGTTTTTGTCAGTTTGATCCTTTTTAAGTTTTTTATTGAACAGGATATCGGTCAAACTAGGCCTAAGCCCTAAGACCTGTGCAAACGGATTTAAAAGGGGGAACAAAAAAAAACGATAGAATACTCAGGATAAAACTATACGAAGCCATAGAAGAAGTCAGTATCACGAGAAAAGTGATAATACTGACTAGGTTGACTATGAGCGCTGTGAGGAACAAATTTAACCCTTTAAGGACGATTGGAACACCGGTGTCCCATAAAGAAAATCATTTTTCCTGACTATCTAAAGTTATTTTTCTCTTATGTCTGTACATAATTATAAAGTAGAAGGTTGAAGGAATCTAGAATATTTTTTGCAAGTCTCTAGCTATTTGCTATGTAGTAAATATTTAAGTTCAAAAATGACGATTTTTTGAATTCTCACAATCATAATTTATTTTATTTATTTTTTATACTTCCATTTTTTTCAAGCAAAACCCTTTTGGGAATAAATAAAAACTACAATAGGGGGAGGTGGGGCTACTTTGAGCTGTGGGGCTACATTGTTATACGACTTTTTCGCTTATTTCGAAATGAAGCTGGTCCTTACAATTGTTTTATTTAGATCCACAATTATTTTATCTATCCAAATTACGTCATGTTAAAACCCAGTAATATTTTTCATTAAAGCGAAAAATATTATTCATTGGTATTGTCTGAAAAATTACTTAAATTTTAGGGCTATTTTTGTCCGTATCGTTCATAGAAGCACAAAATACACCGAATCAGACTCTGTTGGACTTTCCAAGGTTAGATGTAAGACTTATCATTGATTATGTTTCCCAGTTTAATTTTTATTGTTGATTTTCAGTCCGTAAAAAGTGTCTCGTCGTTAAAGGTTTTCTGTGCATAGACACAAAACTTCTTGGGCTTACGTACCAAGCGAACAGAAGTCTGTTCAATCACTTTCAGTTAAAGGTTTAAGGCAAACGAATTGTCACGAGTGTTCCGTGTGAACGATGAACTCTGATAGGGAGCGGACTCTCGCGCGTTCTCTATAATCTGACACTAGCGAAAGAGTTCCCATCTCTGATGTGAGAATTAAGGGGGTCATTCTCAATAAGTCCACGCAACTTCTAGCCTATTCTGATGATATCAATATCATAGGACGCAATCTCAGATCTGTACAAAAGTCCTTCATCCAGATTGAACAAGTGACACGAAGTCTTGGACTCAAGCTTGGACTACAGATAAATGAAGAAAGTCTAGAAAGTCTTTAGGGGCAGACCTTATGCTTGAAGGAAACGATGCTGATCCGGTCTGCGATGTACAGAGGGCGTGAATCACAACGACAGCTCATAAGGGATGCGGAATGAATACCCGTGGCACGTTACAGAGTCGCGTGGCGAAGGATAATGAGTCAAGCTAAGACCAACAATTACGTCTACTGTAAATCGATTCCCTGACTTCTTCCGAGTTCCAAAAGATGAATCAAAGGAAAAAGATTATAAAACCTATAAAACTATAAAGCGATGGATGTAACTTAACAATTCCACTGAATAATTCCAAAACTTGGAGGAACTAAAAAGTCGATCGGTTGGTTGAATTGATTCGAACATGATATTTTAATCGCAAACTTTCCCTTTTAGAAGAGAAAATAATATGTTAATCAGGTAAGATTCTTTCAAAGTCCACGAACTAGAGATTACACTGAAAATTTAGACTCAAAAATTAAGTAATCTATTTGGTGATTGATTTGAAAGATATAGGGTAAGATGGGGTAATTTCGAATCATGTTTATTTTGGTATTTTGAGTTTTTCTCACTGTTTCAGATGGTCAAAGAGAAAAAGAAAACCACGAAGAAGTACAAGACTTTATATTCGAGAATACTTCTTCGTTGTTTTTTACTTTTGGCATCTAAAAGTGTTAGGAAACCGCAAAGTTCCAAAATCGACATGATTCCAAATTACTCCATCTTTCCCTACACATTGTTAATGTAATTAATGTAAAGAATATCGTATCACTCACCAAGAAAAATTAATTGCAATAATTTGGATCAATATGGATAATGAATTTATGGTAATGGGCGACACAAATGGCTCTTCTGAGTCAAGTTGTCCAACTACTAGACTTTTCAGAAGTGCAAAAGAAAATCGTATAAAGAAGAAAATTTAGTCAATTTAACTAATCTTTTCTCTCAGTGTTGGCCAAATACTCAAGCATAAGAGTTTCTCTTAAAATTAAGAGAAGCCCCAAATTATGCAACAAAACCATTTTTTATTTAACTTTCTTGCGATAAAAGCAACTTTATCGCAATGAGTGCATCTCCCAGTGTAAATTTGCATTTAAAAAAAATCCACACCGGAATTTACACAATGAAATCGCACAAAAGATAAGAGCGTTGCTCCAACTTCAGCACGAGAGCAGCTTCCAATGAGAATGTCACAGTTTTAATCCCAGGAAAATCAAAGTTCAGAAGATATGTTTATCTACCTACCATGCAAATTGTTTTCTCATGCGAAAATCTCCGGTGAATCAAGGTCCATCATTTAACTTATTGCCCAAGGAAAGTAATAAACTTTTAATGCCTTCTAGAAGCACTTAAATTCACGTTAGACGCAACAACAAAAAAAAAAACACCACTTGAGACACTTTTGTCCATGGAAAATTGCAGGAATGAAAAACAATTTTTCAAATTTAAATTTTGGAAGATGAAATTTTATTATTTGTCTTAACATCATCACTCGAAACATCAATAAATTCTCTTTTTAAAATTCATCTTTTATTCCTTCCCAAAATTGGGAAGGTTTCAGCTGTTGAAATATCTTGGGATTTATGCAATTTTCATGCATTTTCCCTCTCACAACAATTCACTCGGGAAATCTACTTCGCAAAAACAAAAAAAAAATCACTTCACTTCAGTTGAAAATTGTCTGAGAAATGCAACAATTACACGTCCGAGTTGTGAGACTCTTGATCAACAAATGAAAATCCGGGATTTATCTCGCCTTCTCTCCAGTATCAAAAGCACAATTTACTGCTGTTCTCTCCCTCTTTTTCACTCACTTGAGAGTGTTTATGAGATAAATCATTGGAAAAAATTAAAAAAAAAAATAAAATAAAACGTGCTTACATTGAGAAAAAAATAATGGTAATATCCTTCAATAGGAAATCACAAGAATAAATTGAGTTCCTTCTCATCCGAAAAAAAAGTCAATAAATTTTAGAAATAAAATACAGATTAATATTGACTCTAAACGTTCTCAAAAGCTACAATAATCTATAAGAAAGTTATTAGAGTAAAATAATGCATTAAATGAACTTAGAAGCAATAAAAAAAAGTGGTTATTGTGATAATAAAATAATCGCTGAGAGTTGAATTATCAATTTAAACTCTGATTATATCGATAAATTAAACTTATCATCTACTTAAACGATCTATTCTAGTAAATTCAAGAAATGTCTCTCTCTCTCTCTCGATCTAAAAGACTATTGGAGTAAATTCTACAATATAATTTTTTCTCTTTTCTGCGTCAATTAAATTCCGAATAAAACTTCCTACGCTAAAATCAATCAATTAATCTGTACAGAGAATAAAATGCACAATCTCACGGGGATTCCTTTTGATCATCTTGCAGGGAATGCGCGCCCTAGGCTGTAGAGTCCACGGTGAGCTCGAGGGCGCGGTTGCCGTTCTGGCTGGACAAAGCATTTGCATTAAAGTCCGGCGACGAGGGAGACGAAGATGAGCCCATGAGAGCTGAAAACAGCGAAATGGTCTCAGTGGCTTTGAAGTTGGTCTCCTCCAAGTCACTCTGCAACTTCCTCAGTGCAGGACATTGATCCACAATTGACTGACAACCATTGAGAATCTGCAAAACAAATTGATTTTTTACTTTACATTCTTGCAAAGCCAAATAAAAGAAGCTTAAACTTCAACTTCTAAATTGAAATACAATTCTCTTAAATTTAAGAGATTTTTATTTTAAAAATAGGGAAAAACGAGGCTGTTTCATGCATGTACGCCTTACAAAAACATAGATATTCTGGGAAAACAATTCTTTTTAACTATTTAGAATAGGAAAAATCCGATTCTTGTGGATGATCAAACTATAGACGGAAATGGGACACCTTTGAATTGGGGAACCTTCGAAATTGGGCATTTTTAACCTATTTGAAATGAAAATTGACCTCATTATGATATAATTTAGCTCAACAAACTAATTGAGAAGCTTAATTACATCATGATATTGTTCAATTCTATTTAAAAATAGGAGAAAAAATCAATTTTTAAACTGCCCCATTTCAAAGGTGCCCTAAAGCGTGTCCCAGATTTAAAACCAAGAAGACAAATGACTCTCATTAAAAAAAACTGTAGTACATATAAAAATACTATTTATATTTCTTGAAAGGGTATTTCTTTGTGATTCAAATCCACTTTATGGTTTTTTATTCAAGCAGTTTCTCCGCGAAATCTTCGCACCATCTTCTTTACTCCCTACTCTTTGGCTCTGGACAAGGTCGTCCCCACGATCTCTGACGACTTTCTTCCACTTTCTTCCGAAGTTATGCAAATTTTTGGCTTCTTCTTCAAGTCTCCTTTCAAAATTCCCCAGTATTTCTCAATGGGGCGGACTTCTGGAATGCAGGGCGGGTTGACCTTCTTATCACATATTTGACATTGTTGTTGGCAATCCATTCCAGGGTGGCTTTCGCGTAATGACATGATGCCAAATCAGGCCAGAATAGAGGAGGGATGTCGTGGCTTTGATACAGTGACAAGTCGTTTTTGGAGGCACTCTTTAATGTAGATATCCGCGTTCATCGTCCCTGTCATGAAAAATTCTTCGCTGCGACGTCCACAAGAGCAGATTGCCATCCAAACCACATATTTCTTCGGGAGCTTGTCGTACTCTTTGAACTTGAACTTGCTGGCTACACCCGTACGAGTCTTCGCCGTGTAAAACTGTTGCCCGAACTGAGTAAATTCACCTTTTACGACAGTTTCGTCGTCCATCAAAATGCATCATTGAAAGCTTTTCAAAACTCGATCACTCAGATTTCTCGACCTCGTTTTGGCACTTTGCTTCTGCTTGTCCGTGCGATGGGGAGCATCTTGAGCTGTGTACGTTATCAATCCGTTATTCTCTTTGATTCTCTGCATTAAGCTCTTGGAGATACTCAGCTTTTTGCCCACATCTCTGACTGAAAGGCAAGGTTGCTTCTGGAAAAGGGCCAACACTCTCTTCTCCATCCTCCTGTCTACAGCTCCAGGTTTTCTGCCACATCCTGGCTTTCGAACAACAGTCTTGAGTTCGTTGAAGCGTAATATAACCCTTCGGACCGTGGATGGATACTTTCCGGTGATCCTTCCGATTTCAGAATAGCTCGCTTTTGGATTCTTTAGGTACGTGTCCACGATCAATTTGCGCAGGTTCTCCATTTTTATCACTTTTCTCAGCCAAAACACAACCTTTTTCAATATTTTTTTTCAGAAATGAAAAGCTTACGAAATTCTTTTGAAACGCCAAAAAAAATCAAAACAAAACTCAATTCCTATTGTAACTAACTTCATGTCGAAAATTTAACATTTAAATCCGGGTCACGCTTTATTATTCAATATTTATGCACTGATGATTATTTCCTAAATGACTTGGATTCTTTAAATACGAAGCCGCTATCTATTTTAGAATTTTACAAAAAATCTTCTCTCAAGAAATCTTTTTATAAAAAACGACCACTTGGGGTAAAAAGTAACAAAAGGTATAGAGCAAAAAGTAAGAAAAACCGAAACAATTTAATTCAATTCAATTCAATTCAATTTATTCCAATTAATTCCATGTGTCGCCGCTTGTTGTTTGCATTGTTCAAACAATTTGCAGCCTTTTGTGTGTGTGTGTTTTTTTTTCTAAAATAGCTTGAAAATCGTTTTTATCGTTCAGTTATGAAAAAATGGTGTTTCACAAAGATGTAAATTTCCTATGAAAATATGTTATCTAGGTATTTTTTTTTTAATTTACGGAATCCCGTAACAAAGCGAATCAAAATATGATAATACCCCATGTCTGGTATTATTTGCCCCAGCATTTTTGAGAATGATCACAAAATTACCTTTTAGAAAACGGCTCGCTAAACGTATTTCCTTACAAAATAGAGGAAAATTACTTTCACAAAGTTGTACAGCGGTAAATTTCATAGAAAACTGCGCTAATTAGAAATTTCTGGGGCGTTCGAGTACTTTGTAAAAAAAATAGAATATCCGTTTTGCGACTTTTTGCCCCAGTCTCCCCTATAGTTTACCTTAAAAAAACGTTGTTCAAATCATTTGCTGTCTGATCTTCCCCGGCTTCCTCTAACTAAAGCCAGCAAATTTTTATTTTGTTTTCGCTTAACGAATTCAACGAAAATTCAAATTTACTCGCCCACTTCTTTCCTAGTTCCTTCAAATTTATCGAGAGGTGTAGTACTATTAGATTGTTTGTCATAGCCTCGAAAGTGCAAGCTATATGTTCCTAGAATCAGCAATTGTCCTATCTGTTCTCAAAAAAGCAAAAAGTCAACACCAAAAAATAATTTCCAACTTTACTAACGATACACATCGATGCAAAATTTAAGGCTATCATTTAATACATTCCAAAATATGATAAAATATTTAATGCATCGGAATATGCAAAGACTTTTTTGTAAAACAAATCTTTGCAGGTGCTACCATTTGTACTGATAGCATTGTTTACTGGGAAATTTGACTCTCTTTGAACGAAGCTTAATATTAAGCCATGATGAAAAAAGAATACAAAGCTCTAAAAAGGATTTTAATAATTATGCCTTATCAAAAAAGGTGGCTTTAGACTTTTTTCTCAAGAAAAGAATAATTCTTGATATTTTTCTTTCTGATAAGAACACAGATAGAACTTCAATTAAACAATTAAGAAACCATTATTTTTGTGTAAAAAATATAGCTAAAACTTAATATTTTTAGGTTTTAATATTGATAAGCCTATAAAAATATATTAAATGACCCAATAATTCATTTATTTTAAATATTGCAATAGCAGGAAAAAATAATTTCGACTTCTTCAAAGAAAAGAACAATAGTCTCTTAAAATAAGAGATTTCTTTTGTATTCTTTCTGTGAAAAGCTTTTCTTTAGGAGCTTCAAATGTGCTGAACAAACCTCAAGAGCTCTATCAATGGCCTCGTACTGCTTCTTCGCCTCACTAATAATCTGCCCTGAGCCCCCAATCAATTGACGTTCTTTGAGCAGAAGATGCTCCTTGAGGGACGGAATTTCCTGGCAAGCTGCCACAATGGAAGAGATAATCTCAGGCTCAGGCACACTTCCATCCACTTTCCATGACTGAATTGTGGCCAGAATGTCCTCCTTAGTCATCACTTTAACTCCACTCTGACACAGAGTACTCAAATTACAAATATCCTCATTCAGTCTCTGCAAATAAAATTTAAAGGAAAATTTTGTGGTAAGATTCTCTGAGGAAAATCTCTTCTAAATTGCACTAACATCAATTTCTGCACGATGCTTCTGCAATTCTGTCCTGCTGAGAGCCAAATCACTGGCCTTCTGACAGAGCTGCTGAGAAGCATCCGAGAGGTCACCCTTCAATTTGCTATTTACACTCTCCCACTCCTTGAGCTTCTCCACCATCTCGTCCTTATTCACTTGCAATTTGTTCCTAAAAAGATCAACAAACATTGAATCATGTCTCATGGAAAATGTTGCAGAAGGACTAACTTGTCTGAGATTAAATGCTGAATGCAATTGTCATTGTCCAACTGCACAATTCGCAGGACTTTGAGGAGTCTCGTCACGAGATTGTCCACGTGAATGACCTGATCAACGAGCGTCTGAGCTGAGCCAAATTCACTGATTGATGGGATTTCTGCCATTGACTCGTGAACACTCATGTCCTCAGACAAACTGTTCTCTCCAGATTGTTGTCTGGAATACCAGAAAGGGAAATTCTCAATGAAAAAGAAATATAGGGACGGGGACTTTCCTGCAAAAAAGCTTAAACTTTATGAAAATAGATCTCAGAATGATCCTTTCCTCACGATTCTGAAGCTGTTTCCGAAAAACATATAAACTTTCTTTGAATATTTCTAGGGAATTATTGTGCTATTATAATGAAAAATGAATATGTTTTTTTAGCACTTTACTGTTCTCAAGTGCTTCTACATGATCGACTCTTCTTTGTATTGGTTCCTGTCACGACTATTTGATGGGTTTTTAGACAAAATTTTAGAACACGACCAGAACTGGGGAAAACAGACGAGATAAGAACCAATACAAAGAAAAGTCGATAATGCAGAAAAACTCGAGAACAGTAAAGTGCTAAAAAACATATTCATTTTTCATTTGAATAGCATCATAATAAAATTTAATCACATTTGACTAATTAAACTGGCTAATTACCTAACAATTCATTACTAAAATAAACTGGAAATTTTCTACAAACAAATAATTAATGGTTTAAAAAGCATATTATCTACATGTCATTAAATATTATTGTATATTTTAGAATTTACTTATCATTTTATCTGGCAATTTTATTTTGCTCTAAATTTTGATATATGTTGTATTCTATTTTGCTCAATTAAAAAAAATAACAACATATTTTCCATTTTGATCATTAGAATGAATTTCTACTCAATTTAAATATTCTCCCAAATAAAATACATCAGCATCAGTATCGCATTCGTTTTACTTAATTTTATTAAAACATTATCTATCGTCTAATACAGGTACTTGACGAGTACTAAAACTGCAATACTATTTGCTAAAAAAAAATTAGGCAAAAAACAAATGGTCAGTAAAAAGTCAAAAATGGTCAGCATAAAATTAAATTTGATCAGCAAATAATTCGAAATAATCAGTAAAAATTTTCAATTTTGTCAGTAAAACGTAAAATTTTGTCAGTAAAAAGTTAAATTTTGTCAGTAAAAACTTCGAATTGATCAGTAGATATATTCGAGTTTATCAGTAAAAAATTAAAAATTAATCAGCAAAAAATTAAAAATGGTCAGTAAAAAGAAAATATGGTCAGTAAAAAATTAAAAATGAGCAGTAAATATATTCGAGTCGATCAGCAAAAACTTAAAAATGAGCAGCAAAAAAATTAAAAACCATTTTTTATATTTTACTGAGCACTTTTTGTTTTTTACTGAACATCTTTTACTTTTTACTGATCGTGTTTTATTTTTTACTGATCACTTTTTACTTTTTACTGATCATGTTTCATTTTTTGCTGACCACCTTTCATTTTTAACTGACCCCTTTTAATAAAGTACTGCTCTTTTTTAATTTTTTACTGACCATTTTTTTATTTTTTACTGATCATTTCGAATTTTTTTCTGACCAAATTTTACTTTTTACTGCTCGTTTATTCAATGCCAAAAAATTATAAATTGTGAAATTAGGATCGGAGGAACGTCTGTTCAACAGGGAACGCCTATTGACACTTTTGTCAAAATTTTGAAAGTTATTTAATGTATCTAGTAAAATATAAGTAGTATAACGTTTTTTCTGTAATATACCTTTTACTATAAACAGAGATGTTCAAATTTCGTATCCCAAATGGTACAGAGTAGGGTGTCAATAAGTGCTGACACGAGTTCTTAAAGTGTCAATAGACGTTCCTTTCACCCTATTTCTGATATAATTTTCCGAGCTATTTATTTCTTTTCTTGATTTATCAGTTAATCTTTCATGATATTCGAAAATCGTAAGCCCTTTTTACCATTCCATTTAGTATAATGAAGTACTAAATGTACTAAAAAAAATATAAACTGCATTTAAGTTAACTTATAACTTCATTTTTCACATTGATATTGGCTAGACAACACCATGGTACTAATTACACTAAAAATCTAAAGCTCTGGTACAGCCCTTATCTAGGTTTAGTACACGCAAGATATCAAAAAATGTGTAACTGGACATTTCGATTAATTTGTCTTCTCTAAGTCTAAAATATTGAAAAGAGATCGATTACGAATCGTAAATGAATTTTTCAAAATTTTTAAAAATATTTTTTTTTTTATTAGTACTTCGTTTAGTACATTTAGTAACATCAAAATTTTATATTCAAAATATAATATGATCATATATTAAAGGTAATTAAGCCATTGCATTGTCTTGCTAATATTGCGGTATTTTTCCGTATCTTAAATCTAACCTAACGTGTTCTAAAAACTGATCTAAAGCAGTTTAAAAAAAATTATATACTCATAGAAAAAGAATAATTAAAAAAGCATACTCGAAAAAAAATTGAACATAAATAGCTGTTGACTTCAAAATAGTTTCTAATTTTGCAATTGAATAAAACACCTTTTGTAAAAGGAAATTTTAGTACAATAAAGATGACTTTTGCAGAAATTAAATAAATACTTTAGAAAAAAAGCTTCTGTACTTCTGTAGTCAAAAAAACTGCTTGGCGTACCTAATTTAAAATTACAGAACTAAATATACTCAACATTTCACATATATTTAATATGAGGTTATTGTACTAAAATTTGTACTAATACATTTCTGAATAGGTTTAAGTCAAGGTTGTAAAAAGTCCTGCGGCACAAAAATTGCCAAACAATGAAAAGTAATATCATTTTTTGTTGGCTTTTGAAAAATCTAGATCTTTATAACGTGTACTAAAATGTATGAGACTACAGCACCTTTGGTTTTGATTTTGCAAACTTTTCATGTTCTAAAGAATGGTCAATTATTTAAAGGCCTTTAATTTTCTTTTAGGGAAGAATGAAATCGGTTAATCAGAATCAAAATTATGGTTACATGAGTATCAAAAAACTCCAAAATAGTTTTTGCCTAGATTACAGGCGCGAAAACGTTAATTGAAATCGGTTTTTTTTATCTTACCTCAGACAAGATCTTGCGTCCCTCATTCGCGATGTCTGCAGTTCAATTTGCTGCCTGTTGGCGATGGCTTGGGACAAATTATTGAGCGAATCATCATGTTTCATAATCTCAGTTGGACACTCAATCTGCGACAGAGCCATTCCTGAGGACGACACCAAATTCTGCGAATGTGAATCTGGCATAGTCACATCCTCCAGGACATTCTCCATCATGAGGCAGGGCTCAGTCTCCGAGTCCAGCATTTCGGTGGAGTCAGAGTCTTCTGCAAAAGCCAAAATAAAACCCAGAAAATCAATGAAAACCGCAGAATGTTCCGCGATAATTTAAACTGTCCCAGTTGGATAGGACATCTCACTAATTATTCCCAGCATAGAATGTGGTTTACCAGCGTATTGTTGGTTTTCGTGACAAGGAGACATTTTAATTATTTATCTGTATCGCATGTCCTTGCACAAAAGTGATGGTTTAATAAATAATTCAAAGTTAAATGTTAGCACGAAAAAAAACTTTCCAGAAAGTAAATAGAGACTGCAGAAGAATTCTTGTGAAAAGTTTTCAAAAGTCTCACCTATTGAAATAGCCGCCGGATCCTTCTTAGCAGCTGAAACTGAGGTTTCCGGGTGCTGACGATGAATAGTTGTGGCATTCCGAATGGCATTGATGACGACGGCAATGAATGAGTGACTTCTTTGCGGCGACAAAGATCCATCATCGTTGCTCGCCGCCAATTTCTTTACAATCTCAAACTCTGGACTTCCCTCACCACTGCTGGCACTCTGGGAGTACGCCTCATTGTGGTAGACGACGTCCTTCAAGTGGAAAGAACAAGCATTATTAAAGCACTCTGAGAAAAATTTCATTGTTATTTTTACAATGCGAAATTGTCGATTTTACTCTCGATAAAACTTTTGTTGAGCAGAAAAATAGTATTTGAATTCTGTAAATAACTTTCGAAAAATACTTTCATTTCAGCATTTAAAATTATTTGTTGGAAAATCAACGGACAAATTTTACATTTAAGGTTATGTTAAACATAACCTGTAAACTATTTTAGATGAAAAAATAGTTACAGTTTTCATGTGAATACAATCTTTATTAGTCATTCCGTAATTTTAGAGAGATAATGGAAAATTCAAGTTGATTTTTCTCTCTAAAAAAAAAACAAGATTTCAGAGCGTTAACAAATTCTAACCTCAAAAATTCCTCTGAGTTCTTAATTTTTCAAAACGATAAAATTATAAATCTGTGGTTTGAAACATTCATTGTTGCATTTCATACGCAAGTTCTACGTTACTCTCAATAATAAAAAAATAATTGCACAAAGTAAAGGGTTCATTGGACTTTTTAGGTTATGATAAACATAACCTCATATACTGAAAAACGGAAATAACCAATTTATCAAAGAAAAGAACACTTCAAAAATTTCGAATATTTTTTTTAGTATTGAAAACGTAATCAGTGAAAGTCGTTGTGACAGTTCTTCATTATTATAGGTTCTTTCCCTAAAAAAAGTGATTGAAAAAATTATAAGGTTAGAATATGGTAAGAACTGAAAGAAAACTTTCTAAAAACAACTGATCTGTATTATATTTCTAAAAATTTTAAGCAAATTATCTCAAATGGTGCTGAAAGTGTGTCAATAGGTATGTCATGTTGAGTTCTTAAAGTGTCAATAGCTGTTCGTTAAATCCTACTATGTTTTTCGGAAAATTCTTAAAGTTTGTTAAAAGCGAAATTTGAAAGGTTATGTTCTGCATAACCTCACAAAGTTTTTTCTTAATAAAAATTGTTAATAAAATAAGGGAATTCAGCTCAATAACTTTAGAACTTTTCTTAATCTATCCTTCAATATTATGTCATAGTGTCAATTAAAAGTTTTGCAATTAGCTCTCGCTCAATCGACTCTTTTTCAATAGGACGCAAAATTTTATTGACAATTTTCACATTTGATTTTAAAGCAAATTTGTTCAAATTCGCTATAGTTCCTCTTGTTTTATCGTGATTCTTTATATTTGAGCGCTTTTTGTGGAATTTGTAATGATTTTGATACCCAAATCTCTCGATAATTTGGATGATATTTTGCCCCATATGCCCGATTGAAAGAGAGTCTACTGTAACTGTATTTTTTTTCGAAGCATAACGTCTTTTATATGTTTATTACCAGACTTTCTATCTAATTTAAATTATTCACTTAATTCAAATTATTCCATTTTGTTATTGGATAATGTTTCTCAAAAGCAAAAGAGGCTCATACTATAACCTCCTTTTTACTTTGAGAACAACATAACCTAAAAATCTACGCTTTGACTTTTCTAAATACTTCAAAAACTGCTGTTCAAATTCAATAAATGTGATTTATTTATTTTATTTATTTTTATTAGGGGTCCATCTGGAAGATGATTGCCCAGTACGATTTATTATCCATCCTAATCGATTAAAATTTTCAACGTTTTAAGTTCTTCATACTTAACCAAAAATTGGTGTGGAATCTCAAAAAATGAAAAGAAAAACATTAAAAATTAAAAGTAGCACCAGATAAAAGTATGAAGTTTTTTCATTAAATATTATTTTTCTGGTTATGTTACTTTGAGGTTATGTCCAATTTTTAAAATAACCTCACTTTGTTCTTTTCATAACACTTTCTTTGTTTAAGAGAGACTTTTCCATTAAAAATTACAAAACGACCGCGGTTTAATTAAATAAAACTAATATTGTTGTATCTAATAAATAAATGGTCTCTTTTAAGGTTAGACTAACAAATAAATACAACACAAAAGTCTGTTTTTATTTAAACAAGAGAATCGACCCTTGAAGACGTTTAGAAGAAATTTAATGCACATTAAGTTTATTATTTTTTCATTCTACTAATTAGACGTAAAATTAAAATACTATTTTTCTATTTATTTTGAGTTTTGAAGAGTATTTCGTATTTATTTATTTTTTCTCTGAGTGTAATCACTCAGAATAGCACCCACTAATCTCCCAGAGGAAAATATCTGTGAGAAAATTATGATAATATACTGAAGAAGGTCATATGATGATGAAGAACACAATAACAGAATGTCCAAGCAGAAGCATGCAATCAAATCAACAAAAAGGGAAAATCACCAAATGATTTTCGTGATTTTTGCCAAAGACGCAGGAAAAGGGAGAGAAAAACATGCAAGTCAACGATATCAATTTCCTTATCAAATGGAACTCACCTCAGCAAAGTAATCATCACTGTTTGCATGAGTGTGTGAAAGTGATTTTTCAACAAGAAACCCAAAAATATTAAATGCTTTTCGCAACATTTTTTGTTTTTGTAGCAACTTACTCTCTCAGCCTTTTCGCTGCGTCTCTTAAGAACTTATTTGAAGAATTGTCCTTAAATCCGGACACTTCTGCTTGGTCCAACAAAGTCAACAAACAAAGGGATAACGCAACAGAATGTGACCATGAAGATGTGCATGAATTTTTATTTATTGAGCATATTTCGTGTCTAGCATCTCACCTCGAGATCCTGCTCGGAGATATTGTAGGACGATATCAGCTGCTCCACGAGACTATCGAGGCGGGATCCCAGGTTAGAAAGGGCAACAGAGGCTCCTGACACAGCAGCACTCTGTTGGGTAATCAATTCCTTGCTGCGCGCTTCGAGAGCGCCATATTTGGCTTGCATTCCCATGTTTTCTTGCCTGAAAGCAAAATGCAATTTTCGGAGCATATAAACAAATTGGTATGTTTCCAAAACCTTTTTTAACTAAATGATGGCGCTGTAACTGACAAATTTTCAAAACTATTTACTCAATAGATGGCTCTTCTGGTTTAATAGCTTTGACATGAAGTTAGTTTCAATTATCTTATGTCAGTTTGCCTTTGAGCCGGAAAATATATGGACTCGATTGAGTCCGACAGCCTTACATAAAATAGAAGAAGAAGAAGAAGCAACATTCATTTGGGGAAAGGATTCATAATTTCTGGGATTTCTTCTAAATTCCCTTCTCTGCTTGGGATCTTACCTTCTCTGCTCAGTCGTTCTGACTAGATGACGACACTCTTCCTGCAACCTCTCAATATCATTGTCCTTCTGCTGAGCCTTCTGTCGCCAAGTCTGCGTCTCAGTCTCTGCTTCTTTCAGAGCATCCACCAGAGAAACCTTTTCATTGTGCAGAAACTCTTGCAGCTCATGCGTCTCTCTCTCTGATGACTCCCTGTCTTCAATAAGCAACCTCTCGCGCTCGAGCGACTGCTCAAGGTCCCGCTGAAGTGTACTGCAGATCCATCTCAGTTTGTTGATTTCTGCCTTGTGCTGCTCTGCCACGTGGACATCTGTGGTGAGCTTGGACTCCAGAATCAGCAAACTATCGGTACTTTCTGCTTCAGCGGGCGGTGTCACGTGGACGGACTCGAGCATGGCAAAGACTCTCTCAGAATTGGACTGCAATTCTCTCTGGATGAGCAGTTTTTCCTCACGTTCTCGCACAAGTTCCTGCTGCATCGACGAGATCTGATGCGCTCTATCTGACAGAGTGTTCTGCAGCGTCAGCTGGTCCTCCTTGAGCCGATTGATGGTAGTCGTAAGAGCTTCTATTTCTCGATCTCGTATGTCAGACTGAACTCCCGTCGAGATTGTTTCTGGTGCATGAACGTCAATGTACTTTGCACTTCCTGCGAAGGCTTCCTCAACGTCTTTGGAAGTTATAGCCGTCTGAATGGCTGTCTCATGGTAGATTTTGGTCTTTGGGGAGGATTTCTTGGGAGTCTTTGGGTAGATAGGGAGGGTTTTTGACGGAGAATCCTTCGGAGTGGATCTCTTGGACCGAGAAAGATCCCTGGACATTGAATTACTCCTGGACGATCTTTCCTGTTCATCTGCAGGGATCTCTTTTCTCCTTCGCGGTAGGGTGCCGTATTTATCCAAAGGAGAACTTTTCTCCAATGCTAGAACTCCTAGCCTTGTCTTCACAGTCACAACATCAGCTGTCGGTGTTGAGAGTCTACCAGCTCTTGGAACACTCGGTCCATTTCGACTTCCAACTGAGGGCCATCTTCCATCATCTGTAGGAGTTGCACCTGGAGTCCTTCCTCTGGAAAGTGAAGGAGTTCTCGTAACTGTGACTTTTTGTGGTGATGATAAGTCCTTAGAGGGCGTGTCCAGCTTCGTTGGTCTTCTCACGGAATTAGTCCTTGTGAGCGTGGAAAATGGAAGCTGAGGCACTTTTTCACGGGATCTCGCTCTCTCAGAAGTTGCCAGGGACGGACTTCCCTTAGCAGCTGGTGGAGTACTCCTTGTAGCAGATAGAGCCCTGCCTCGAGCTCTGAGAACCGCTGGATCTGCTGTCTTCTTCACCAGCGCTGTCTTTGCGGTTGTTGGTTCAGTCATGGCAACTTTCTTCTTTCCCATCGGTCGCCTGGAAGACAGAGGCTGTCCAGAAACCGATGAACTTTCACTCCCACCTCCCTCACTTGTACAATCGTGACCACGTATCAGCATCCCGCCCAAACTCTTGGTATCACAAGCATCGGAACAGAAACTGACCATGCTAGAGTCACAGGATACCGTTCCGGCGGCGTCTTCGTAGCCGCCGGCACTGCTTGCGTAGCCGCCGCTGTTGCTGCTGAGGGCTCGTTCGAGAACACCAGCCCCGGCTGCAGCTTCGCGCGAACTGGCGCCCACAAACTCAACGCCACTATCGCTGCCTTCGCCATTGGCCACGGCAATACCCTCGCGCAGCTCCAGGGCTGCCATCTTCCGATCCAGCACCTCCTCGCACACGTCCATCCGACAATCTCTTCTTCAGCTGCAGATGATGAGAATCTACCAAGGTCAACTCAGTAGATCATTCTGTAAAGAAATCAGGAGCATTTTTCATACCAAAGAATCTAAAATTATTCATAAGAATACAAAGTAAACGTGACCGCTATCATTATTTTTATCAATTGATAAGCTTGCTACCGAAATAAAAACAGTGATGAAGAGCTTGATTTTTTCAGAAAAATTCAAAGAAATGAAAGAAAATGAAAAATTAGAAGTTACATTAGCATAGATATTCAAATATTGCAATGATTGTAATCGTACAACTTCGTTACTCATCGAAAAGATTCGTTTGATCTGTCGCAATTTGAAATGTTTGACAAAAATTTATAAGTTGACAGCGACGCTCCAAGTTGTAATTCAAAGTTGTCACGCTATTAAGGTACGGTCTATTATTATAGTATTATAGACTTTAGTTAAAGCTTAATTATTATTCATAATTTAGTTTAAAGCTAGTTAGTAGATAGGTACTTAAATAATAACGTATAACTTAAAAATTCATTACGTGTTATAAGTGCAGTATTAATGGAATATGAGCGCTTCTAGAAGATATTTTACAAAGTTTTCAAGATAAAATGATATTGAAGTTTTATTACTAAATAAGTGAAGATCCTATAAAATTTATGTAGTCTTATTGTTTTTATATGGCAAAAAACAAACGAGCAGTGAAAAATTCAAAATGGGCAGTAAAAAATTAAAAATGAGAAGTAAAATATCTAATTATGGTCAGTAAAAAACTTAAATCTTTACAAAAATGGGTCTAACTTATATATTTAACATTTAAAATAGGTGCAGATAGAATGAAAAGCCTTTTATTTTCCCTTTGCCAAAATTTGGTCGATAATGTCACTATTTCAATTTTTTTGTTACTGCACAATTTTAACTTTTTACTGCTCATTTATACAATGCCTTTTTATATTAGTAATGCATAATACAAAAATACTACGAGAAAGGTATTTTAATTATTAGACAAAAACACTAAATTAATTTATTTTTTGTTTCACTTTCTGATGTAAAATTCATAACTTGATAAATCTTTTAATGATAAATACAAATAATAATATTTTTTTTAAGTATCTTCTTAGATTGCAATATTTGTAAACAGTCTGAAGAAATTTTCAAAATATTCCCGAAAAATCGGTTTCTCTTATTTTCCTTCTTATCTACCGTCTATCTCTCCAAATGGGAAAAAAATCATCAAGACGTAGAAAATTTTGCTTGTGATATGCGAAACAAATTAACTTTCTATATGAGACTTGATAGGAGTTGCGATACCGACAATTTGATCCACTAATAAAATAGGGTCAGAACAGATACAGAAAAATATATCGGTCTTCAGGGAGAGTGGGTGATAACAAAATTTATTATGGCTGTAGGGATTTTAGTGAAACAATTGTATCATTTAGGAGGATGATAAATAGCCCTGGAAGTAATGTTCAGTGCAAGATTTGTGAACTGATAGTGGTTGATTTGTACATTAATTGAACATCTCCAACACCATCGGATGACACAAATTTCAGAGAATGGACACCACTGGCCATTTCACAATGCAGTGCTCTCGCCGGGTACTGCGGAAGGAAATTGCGATAGCATAGTTGATGTTACTGATAAACCGATTTATATAAAAATAACAACTTTTGAGATAATAGATGAAGTTTGCAGCAAATACTATCATGCGCAAAAGTAATTGTATATGACCAATTTCTTTATAAAATCGTATAAAAGTAAGGTTATGAGGTAATTAACCTCAAACAAAATATATTATGACTAACAAAACCGTAATAGGGGGAAGTGGGGCACCTTTGAAATGGGGTACCTTTGAAATACGTTTTTTTCTCGCTTATTTTTAGTTTGATCTCGATTCCATTATAATTTTATAATAAAATGACTTTACCTACATAACTGGTGATAATTTTATGATCCTAGTTCTTAGATTTCAGAATCTACGAGCACTTTTCCAAAAATAGTCTGAAAGTGTAATTCTGCTCCCGAAGTTTTTGTTAATTTTCTTCACTTTAACAATCACTACCCAAAAAAAGCACTGTTACAAAGGATAAAGGGTTAATGTGCATAAAAGATTATTGCAAAAAATTGGATCAAACTAAGATTGTTTTTTTTTTTTAAGTAGAAATATTTTCTGGAATATCTCTTGGGGCACCTTTAAAAGTAAAAATGGGGTTCTTTTGAAACACCGCTGGCAAGACTATTTTCAAGTGACATTTTCTCAGTATACGTATGCAGAGTTCAAAACTAACACAAAAACTCAATTAAAACCGAAATAAATGCCTCGTGCTGTGTTGAATTCCTTTTATTTTTCCAATAAGATTTCTTATATTTTCAGTCAACAAACTCAGACTTTTGTTTTTCACTCCCGCTATCATCACCATGGTCCTTATTCTTCAGCTTAGAGCGCCCTAGTTCTACTACCATCATTTCCTTCTTGCGCTTAAGCTCCACAACTCTGGACCAATTCCCTCACATTCCCTTCAGTTTTATCAATTTGTCTCTCGGCTGTGGATATTCCTGACCTTCAGCGATTATTGGATTTGACTTTTTGGTAGCTTCTTTATATTCCCATTGACATCTATCCCATCCCTCCTCAATGAGATCTTTGTATTCCTGATGATTTTTACACTTGAAATACCTTACAGGATCGTCGAAGAAGCCTTCCGGAAGCGCTTCCTCCTTGCTCGCAGGTTTCACTTCCATTTCTTCTTCGCTTGTTAGGATCAGCAAACATCACATAATGACGGAATTCTTTGTAAACATTCTACCGCACTGCACAAATTTTTCCGGCTATTTCTCGAAATGCGAAAAACCCAAAGCACAAGTAAATGTTGTTTACATTTTTTTCTGTTGAGAGCATATCAGCTGACAGCTGCCATTGGGGTTACCATACGTGATGCACACCAAAAAATGATTTTCACCTGCATTATTTTATGCACGAGACATGATCTCAGAAAGTCCTTTACAAAATTATTTAACAATTTTTTTCACTTTTTAAACTCGACTTATTATATTCTTTACACTATGTTCTATCCGTTAGAGTGCTTAAAAGTGATTTTATTATAAAACAATGGGTAAAAAAGTCGATTTCAAACTTACCCCGAATCATTTCAAAGTTACCCCACAAGGGGCACCTTTGAAAAAAATGTCATGTTCTTTTAATTTGCCATTTTTGGAAATATCAGAAGTTTTTACGCCTAAAAGTTAAATATGTTGTGAATCACAAT